>NW_007080001.1:0-766 GCF_000164805.1 Carlito syrichta | reverse complement strand
CTCAAACCCACGGACTCAGGCAATCCACTCACCTCAGCCTCCCAAAGGCGCGGGATTACAGGCTGAGCCACCGAGCCCGGCTGGTACTCAGTTTTTGACCAAACACTAGTTTAGATGCTGGTGGGAATGTTTTTCAGAGATGATTATATATTAAGTAAGTAGACTTTGAATGAAACAGATTATCTTCCATAATGTGAGCAGGTCTCATCCAATCTGTTGGAGCCCTTAAGGCTGATGTCCCCTCAAAAAAGGAGCCTTCAAAAAAATAATGATGCCTTCAGAACTCGAGGTTGCAACATCAACACTTTTCTGAATCCCCAGCCTGCTGACCTCACTTGCAGATTTTAGACTCGCCAGCATTTGTGTAAGCAAATTCCTTAGGTAAAGAGTCAAAGAGAGAAGGAGAGAGAAAGGGATAGACAGAGATAGAGAGAGGAGATATGTATATACATACTCTACTGGTTTTCTTTCTCTGGACAACCCTGACTAATACAGAAGACAATACTGAGAGTGAACAAACACTAATTATAGAAGATCCTAAAATTACCAGTCAGAATAGAAATTTGTGGACATCAGGTGATCAATGAAGTTTTAGCTTGTCTACGTGGCAGTCTAGATTTGTGCATCCCCAAATCCATCATATGGTAATTTCTACAGTTCAAGAATGCACAATTAAAATATACACACTCTTTTGATGGACAGCATAGTTGGTTCCATGATCTTGCTATTGTGAACAATGCTGTGATAAACATACGTGTGCAGGTAT
>NW_007080000.1:0-1256 GCF_000164805.1 Carlito syrichta | reverse complement strand
GGTGGGCAGGGTAGGGGCAGCGGGGCGGGGTGTGGCCTTGGAAGTGTAGGCCCTTCGCTTCCCTGGCCCTTGGCGTGGGACACCCCACGGGGGTACACGTGTGCTGGGCAAAGCCCTCCGGGGAGGGTAGCTGTCGGGACGACGGCACCCCGGCCCTGACGTCCTGGAAACCGTCTGCCCTGGAGAGGCACACCGCCCTCCATCTCCTCCAGCGCTGAGCTCCGCGTCTGGGGTGGGTGGCTCCGGGAGCCGACAGGTGTTCTGGGACAGGTGGTGGCCCCTTCTGCCCAAAGAGAGGCCTGGCCTGCTCACGAGAGGCATGCAGAGGGTGCCACACTGGACCCAGCCCGCCAGCACGGGTGAGAAGCGTTGGGCGCCCCGGCAGGAGCTGGGCTCCCTCTGGCCTTCACGAGCCGTGCCAGGGCAGCCTGGGCAAACTGGCCTTGGCCCCAGACGCGGTCCTTCACGTGGCCCTGGTGATGCTGGATGCAATGCAGGCTCCTTCCATGGGAGGTTTCTGAGGAGGGCTGGCGGTCAGGCCCGCGTGATTCCTGTCGGCGGGTGTCCCGCCGTGCGGGGGTGGAGGACGCTCCTTTATCCGAAACAAGCAAGGGGTGACGCCTGCTTGCATCTGGGAGGCGGGCGCTCTCACGGCCGCTTCCCCTCCTGCTTGTGGCTTTCAGACGCGTGCCATCACGCGTGTTGCGATCTGCGGCGGGCGCTTTGGGCATGCAAGCCAGACACCCCACGCTCATTTCCCTGTGTTCCCGGCCTTTGTTGGACCCGCCCTAACACGGAGCAGGTTTCTCATCATTTTTGCAGAAGGGTTAGCTGAGGCCTGGAGGGGTTGGCCGGGTGGCAGGGGTCTGCTGGCTTCGCAGGCGGGTCTGGGCGGGCAGCGGGTGCGCTCCAGAGCAGGCTGGAGAGCGGGACCCTCTCCTGCTGGAGTCTGGGGCACGCCAGGCCGTGCAGGGGCACTCGAGGGCGGGACGCCACGTGCTGGGCGGGCAAGCGTGTGATGGCCTCAGGGAGGCGCAGTGGGGCGGGAGGTCGCCGTGGGCAAGAGGTCGCTGTGGAGGTCTCAGTGGGCAGAAGGCAGGGGACAGATCTGGGGTTTCCGGGGCCCAGGGCCACATACGTGGGTGCTCAGCAGAGGGCGCCCTGGGGAAGGGGGCATCCCTCTGTTCAGCCAGCGCAGCTCTTGGCCCCGAGCCGCGCACATGGGGCTGGCCCTGCACTTCTGGTCTCGCCCCGTT
>NW_007079999.1:0-956 GCF_000164805.1 Carlito syrichta | reverse complement strand
GTTAAGTCAGTTAGCCAGTAGCCAGATAGCTGGCTAGTTAAGTCAGCAGGCTAGTTAAGTCAGCAAGCTAGAGAGTTAGTTAGCGTGTTTGCTAGCTTGTTATGTCAGATAGATAGCCAGCTTTCTTGTCAGCTAGCTAGTCAAGTCAGCTAGCAAATCAGCTAGTTACTTAGCTAACTAGTCAGCTAGCAACTCAGCTATCTTGTCAACTAACTAGTGGGCTCACTCACTTTCCATCAGGTCACCAACCTAGTCACCTCGCTCACCTGTCAACCGGTCAGCAAACTAGTTGACTCACTCACCAGTCAAGAGATCAACAAACTTGTCAGCTCACTCGCAAGCCAACAGGACAGCTAACTAATCGCCTTTGTCACCAGTCGACTAGGTAAGTCAGCTCACCAGTGGGCTCACTTCCCAACCGAATGGTTAAGGCAGCTCACCCATGTGCTCACTCACCAGTCAATTAAGTCAGATTACAGGTTGCCTCACTCGCCAGCTGACTTGTTAATTTTTCTGACCACTTGGCTCACTCATTCATCAGCCGACTAGTTAACTCAGCTGACCACTCGGCTCACTGGCAGACTGACTAGATAAGTCAACTCACCTGTCGGCTCACTCACTGGCTGACTAGTTAAGTCAACTAACTGGTCTGTTGACTAGCTGGCCAACTAGATAAATCAGCTAACCAATCGGCCGACTAGTTGACAACTTGTAGGCTGGCATATTAGCTCAGCTAACTATTTGGCCGACAATTTAGGTCAGCTAACTAGTCGGCCAAATAGTTGGCAGACTAGTTTGGTCAGCAAACAAGCAGGCAAAAAGTTAACCTTGCTAACTAGTGGGCCAACTCGTTAGTCAGTTAGTTAACCCAGCTAGTTGACCGACTAGTTGGCCTGCATGTTAAGCCAGCTAACAAGTCGGCCAAGTAGTCAACCAACCTGTTAAACCAGCTAAGT
>NW_007079998.1:0-1210 GCF_000164805.1 Carlito syrichta | reverse complement strand
GCGGCCACCGTGGGCTGGCCGGTCGGACAGTGGCAGGTATCCCACCCGGCCGCGGCGGGCTGCTTCCGAGCACGCCTGGGACAGAGCGCATCAGGTGCTGAGGAGGGACCAGGCCCCCGCGCTGCCTGGACAGGGCCTGGGACGCTGTGGGCGCCATGGGGGACGCGAGTGCCACAGGGCCCAGGGTGGAAGGCTGGCTGAGGGCCTGGCTCGGGCACCGCGTGGAGTGCGGAGACAGGACTCAGAGCGGAGCCGCACGTGGCATGCCCGGGGGCTGGAGGAGGGTGCGCCCTGCCCCGGGAGGCCCGTGTGTCTGGCCCTCGGACAGGCATCCTCTGTGGGCGGTGGCCCTCGTCCCTCTCTTGCTTATCCTGTTCTGCTGCCTGGTTCATGTTTGGCGACTCCCTTTTATTCTGATAGATCCAGGGGGCCTGGGCACAAGCCTGTGACAGTGCATTGTGTCACGCGTGATATGACACAGGCACGCAGGCGGCACGGGGTCCGGGTGACACTGGCCCCCACGGTGGCTTCCCACTCCTGCTGGCAGAGTGGCTCATGGCGCTGGACGTGGCAGAGTTGGGAGCAGAGGAGGCAGCGGGCGAGCATGGCCCGCCCCTGCCATGGCTGCTCAGAGGGGCCTGTGGCCACGTGCGGGCAGGGGGCGCGGGTGGCAGGTGCCCTGCCAGCTGCTCACGCGGCCATGGTGGCGGCCGGGGCGGAGTCCTTCTCGGCGCACAGGCTGCAGCCGGCACTGAGGCCAGGGAAGGGGGAGGCTTCGCTCCTCCCTCTGCCTCCGCCTCGCCTGGGCCTGCTGTCACAGGCGGCACCCTCCCGTCGGGCCCTTGTGTGGGGGGCGGGGGGCCTGGGCCGGGCTCTTCCGGCCTCCCCCCAGCGAGGCCCTGCGCGGGCGGCCCTCAGCACCATGCACGTGGGAGCCTGCGCATGACGTGTGTGAGCCCCGGGCGCCTGGCTTCTCCTGGCCTGCGCCTTCTGTCTCGGGAACTGGCCCAGGGTGGAGGAGACGGGCGGACAGGTGCCAGGCCGTGTCCTGCAGGGGGCTCTCCGGGCCGCGCGAGACGCCCCCTTCTCACCCTGGTGTGCTTCTGCCCCGCGGGGAGACCCCGCGGCCTGGCCTCGCCCGCCACCCAGCTGCGCAGCCTGGGCTTGGCGGCTGCGGTTCCTGCACTCCTGGGGTCTGGGGCCCCCACGC
>NW_007079997.1:0-1048 GCF_000164805.1 Carlito syrichta | reverse complement strand
GGCACGCTCCCGGCCACCGCAGCCTCGACCCGCTGGGCTCCGGCGATCCTCCCGCCTCAGCCTTCCAAGGAGCCGGAACTACAGGTGCGCGCTACCATGCCCGGCTTATTTTTTGATTTATTGTAGAGACAGGTCTCGCCAAGTTGCCCGGGCTGGTCTCGAACTCGTGGGCTCATGCAATCCCCTCACCTCGGCCTCCCAAAGTGCTGGGCTTATAGATGTGAGCCACCATGCCCGGCCTGATTTTTTATTTTTGTAGAGGCAGGGTCTGCTGGCTGGGTGGCGCAGGCTGGTCTGGAACTCCTGGCCCCAAATGATCCTCCTGCCTCGGCCTCCCAAAGTGCTGGGGCTACGGGGACCACCCCATCTGGCTACTGTTGTTATTTTTGCAGCGATGGGGTCTGGCTGTGTTGCCCAGGCTGGTCTTGACGCCCTGGTCTCAAGCGATCCTCCTGCCTCGGCCTCCCACGGTGCCGGGAGGCCGCTTTGCTTGGGTACCTACCCACTGTGTGACTTCGGGCTGGTGTCCTCCCTTCTTTGAGCCTCAGTTTACTCGTCTGTCACCCCAGTTGTCCCTGCCTTCTGGGTCATGTGAGGGTGGAACGGGATGAGGTCTTGCGGGGTCAGGGCTCCACACGCCGGAGGGGCGGAGCGCCTGTGCCCGGGGGAAGCCAAGCGGGCCGTGGCCAGGCCGGGCTCTGCCCACCTTGGCCTGAGGCCTGCCTCCCCGGCCCACAGGCCCCTGCCCGGTGTCCTGCCTGCCCTCGCCGGCTCCCAGGTGAAGAGGCTGTCGGCCTCTCGGCGGAAGCAGCACTTCATCAACCAGGCCGTGCGCAACTCGGACCTGGTGCCCAAGGCCAAGGGGCGGAAGAGCCTCCAGCGCCTGGAGAACAGTGAGCGGGGTCGGGAGGCGGCCGGGGACCCTCGCCCCACGAGATGGGCTGCCTGGCGGCGCTGTCCGCCGATCTCTCCGTGAGCCAGGCAGTGCTAGGACCCGGAGAGGTGTCGGCTCCCGGCTGGGGAGCAGGTGACAGAGCCAGACACAGGC
>NW_007079996.1:2405-2889 GCF_000164805.1 Carlito syrichta | reverse complement strand
GGTCTCACCAAGTTGCCCAGGCAAGTCTCGAACCCGCAGGCTCAGGCAATCCACTCACCTTGGCCTCCCAAAGTGCTGGGATTACAGGCTGAGCCACCGAGCCCGCCTCGTGTATGTTTTTTTGTGTACACTCAAATACATGGCAAGGGATCTCAGCTAGAGGGACAAGACGTCCAAAGCAGTAACTCAATTAGGTACGAGATTATTCTCTCACAAAGTAATTTTTATAAACACAGAAAATACATTTCAATATAGGAGCTTAAAAAAGAAATTCAGCCGGGTTCGGTGGCTTAGCCTGTAATCCCACGTCTTTGGGAGGTTGAAGTGAGTGAATTGCCTGAGCCCACGGGTTCGAGACCCACCTGGGCAGGCGAGAAAAAATTAGCTGGGTGTGGTAGCGCGCGCCTGTAATTCCGGCTACTCAGAAGGCTGAGGCGGAAGGGTTGCTGGA
Source organism: Carlito syrichta (assembly GCF_000164805.1). Taxonomy (NCBI): domain Eukaryota; kingdom Metazoa; phylum Chordata; class Mammalia; order Primates; family Tarsiidae; genus Carlito; species Carlito syrichta. The sequence goes on along the minus strand of NW_007079996.1, from coordinate 2,438 downwards.
GCCCAGCAGGTCGAGGCTGCGGTGGCCGGGAGC
>NW_007079996.1:0-1064 GCF_000164805.1 Carlito syrichta | reverse complement strand
TTGTAGAGATGAGGTCTCACTGCCCAGGCGGGTCTCGAACCCACGGGCTCAGGCAATCCAGTCACCTCAGCCTCCCAAAGGCAAAATACACCGAGTGTTCATCTTTTCCATCCCTCAACAATTACTGTATTATTAGTAAAATAAACAGTCTCTAGCAGATCTAAATCCGACTCAACGGGAATCCAGATTTCCTCAGATGTGAACAGCAGTTTCTGTTTGGAAAACCACCTTCACTTGAGTGATACTCAGAATGCCATTTTACAGTTGATTAATGGCACAAACTCATTAGTGTCTGATAAAGCAGCAACTCCCAACCATTTTGGCATCAGGGTCCAGTCTCGTGAAAGACAATTTTTCCAAGGATGGTGGGGGTGGGAGGCGCAGATCATCAAGTATCAGAATCTGATACTCCCTGGCATGCACAGTTCACAATAGGGTTCACACTCCTAGGAGAATCAGTGCCACTGCTGATCTGACAGAAGATGGAACTCTGCTCACGCACCACTGCTCACCTCCTGCTGTGTGGCCTAATTCCTAACAGGCCGTCCACTGGTACCAGTCCATGGCCCGGAGGTTAGGGATCCCAGTGATAAAACATTCTGGAGCTCTCCTTGCTTTTTTAGGCTCATTGTGCCTTTCTCTGTTTGCTATAAGAAAATAGTTGCCGGGCTCGGTGGCTCAGCCTGTAATCCCACGCTTTGGAAGGCTGAGGTGAGTGGATTGCCTAAGCCCGCGGGTTCGAAAGCCGCCTGGGCAACTTGGTGAGACCTCATCTCTACAGTAATTCAAAAAATTAGCCGGGCGAGGTAGCACGCGCCTGTAGTTCCAGCTACTTGGAAGGCTGAGGCGGAAGGATCGCTGGAGCCAGCAGGTCGAGGCTGCCGGCCGGCCACTGCACTCCAGTCTGGGTGACAGAGTGAGACTCCAACCCAAACAAACAAACAAAAAAAGGATCGGTAGTAGTGCCTGAGGGAGAGGGGGCCACATATCATCAATAAGGCTACCCAAACTTTTTTTTTTTTTGAGTTGGAGTCTCACTCTGTCACCCAGACTGGAGTGCAGTG
>NW_007079995.1:12547-21699 GCF_000164805.1 Carlito syrichta | reverse complement strand
TCTGGGCGACAGAGTGAGACTCCAACTCAAAAAAAAAAAAAAAGAAAAGAAAATCAAAGCATGCCATTACAGAAAAATCATCAAATCACAAAGGAAGACAGCAAGAGAGGAAGAAAGGAACAAAAAAAATCTATAAGACAATTAACAAAATGTCAGTAGGAGGTTCCTTGCCTATTAATAATGACATTGAGTGTAATGGTTTAAATTTGCTAATCAAAAGATGTAGAATGACTGAATAGATTAAAAAATAAATAAATAAGCAAGGCCCAACTGTATGCTCCCTACCAGAGATTCACTTCAGTCAGGCACAGTGGCTCATGCTTGTAATCCCAACACTTTGGAAGGTCAATGTGAGAGAATTATCTGAGCCCAGGGTTCTGAGATAAGTCTGGGTAACTTGGTGAGACCTTGTCTCTAGAATAAATCAAAAAATTAGCTGGGCATAATGACACATGCCTGTAGTCCCAGCTACTCAGGAGGCTGAGGCAGAAGGATTGCCTGAGCCCAGCAAGTCGAGGTTGTGGTGGCCATGAGCATGCCACTGCATTCCAGCCTGGGTGACAGAATGAGACTCCAACTCCAAAAAAATAAATAAAATACTTACTTCACCTAAAAGGACACACATAGATTAAAACTGAAATGATGGTCAAATAGAAACCAAAAGAGAGCAGGAGTAGCTATACTTATACCAGATAAAGTAAATTTTAAGACAAACACTGTCAAATTAGACAAAGAAGGTCATTGTGTAATGATAAAAGGATCCATACAAGGGGGGTGCAAAAAAATCTGGAATTTATTTATAAAAATTGTGTATTTATTCTTACATGTTTAAACTTCAGTCACCTTCAAAATACTCTCCAACCTATCAAAATGCTTTTTCCACTGCTTAGCACAGTTTCTGAACTTGCCAATTTTGATGTCTTTTAGCACTGGGGCCATTTGTTTCACCTCTTCCACATCAGCAAAATGTTTCCCTTTGAGGACTTTTTTCAATCAGGGAAACAAAAAAAAGTTGCTTGGGGTCACTTGGGGTGAGAGCAGGTGAATAGGAAAGTCACAGGGGTCAATCCATTTTGGGTCAAAAACTGCTGAACATTCAGCACAGTGTGGGAAGGTGCACTTGCAAATCACCCATCATGAAATGGGCAAACACATTGAAAGAATCTCAAAAAAAATCATTGAAGCTGAATACAACCTCTCACAACAACACTAGCTGGTACACTAATGCCAGTGGATTCCTAAAACACTTGCCTAGTAGGAGAAGCCTGGACTTCAAGCGGTCCATCCTTCAAAAAAAATAATTCTATTTTTTGGGGAGTCCCACCTTATACATCAAGAAGATATAACAATTGTAATGCATCCAACATCTGACCACCTAAATATATACTGAAAATATCAATATATCTGAAGAGAGAAAGAGACTTGACAATTTGGATTAAATACACAAATTCTTCAAATAATATACCTTATCAAACTGACAGGAAAAGAACATTGAAAATCTGAATAGTCCAATAAAGAAATTGAATTTGTCTAACCTTCTAACAAAGACAATCCCAGAACCAAGTGGTTCCCCTTGTGAATTCTTCTAAATCTTTAAGAAAGAAGTGACACTATTAATATTACCCAATTTATTTCATGGAATAGATAAAGAGAAACATTTCTTTAATCTTTTAATGAGGCCAGCATAATAATCTCAATAAAGATACTACAGGAAGTTTTAAAAATATCTAGGTCAGACATTTTCAAGACCAAACTATTAAGCAAGATTTTAAATCAAATCCAGCAGTAAATTGTAAAGGATAAATATATAGCAATCAACCAATAAAGGATAATATAATATTGTAATTATATTATATTTTTCATTTCAAGAATACAGAAGTGTTTCGACATTTTTAAAAAATGAGAGTAATTCACCTCTTGTGATGGCTAATTTTATGTGTCACCTTGACTGATCGCAGGGTGCTCAGACATTTGGCCAAGCATCACGCTGGGTTCATCTCATCCAGACATGTGCGGGTGTTTCTGGATGTGATGAACATTTGAGTACATAGACTGAGGGAAACATATCTCTTTCCCCAATGTGGATGGGCCTCATCCAATCAGCTGAAAACTTGAACGGAACTGAGCAAGAGGGAATTCCTTCTGCCCAACAACTTGAGCTGAGACATTGGTCCTTCAGGCCTTCAGACTCAGACAGAAACAGCACGTCGGTTCTCCTGGGCTTCCAGCCTGCCCGCTGCATATCTGGGACTTCTCAGTCTCCGTTATCGTGTGAGCCCATTTCTTATAATAAATCTCATTCCAGATTTATTCCAGATACATAGATAGATTGATAGACAGACGGATAGATAATAGATAGATGTTAGATAGATAGATAGATAGATAGATAGACAGATAGACAGATAGATGGTAGACAGATGACTGGAAGACAGATAAGATCAATAGATGGATGATAGTAGATGAGAGATGGTAGATGATAGAGAGATGATAGAGAGATTCTACTAGACTAATACACCACATTAATCTTCCGCCTCAGCCTTCCAAGTAGCCAGAATTACAGGCGTGTGCTATCATGCCTGGCTAATTTTTGATTTATCATAGACATGAGGTCTCGCCAAGTTGCCCGGGCCGGTCTTGAACCCATGGGCTCAGGCAATCCACTCGCCTGGGGGAAGGGGAGGAGAAAAACCTCACTATCATCTCAATAGATGCAGAAAAAGCACTTAACAAAATTAATGATTAAAAAACTCCCAGAAAATTAAGCATAGAATAACACTTTCATCATCTGATAAGGAATTCTACAGAAAGCAGCACACACATCGGTAAAAGATCCTTTGCCTGCCTGTCGAAGGGTCTTCCTCTGATCCTCTAGTGGGTAAGGATATCCCTCATCACCGCTCTGTTCAACCTTGCACTGAAGGTCATGATCACTGTAGTAAGACAAGGGACAGAGATGAAAGGCGTCTAGATTGAACAGGAAAATATAAAACTGTCATGATTTACAGATAACATAACTGTGGATTTAAAAATCCAAATGAGCCGGGCTCGGTGGCTCAGCCTGTCATCCCGCGCCTTTGGGAGGCTGAGGTGAGTGGATGGCCTGAGCCCGCAGGTTCGAGACCCACCTGGGCAGCGAGACCTCATCTCTACAATAAATCAAAAACTCAGCCGGGCGTGGTAGCGCATGTCTGTAATTCCGGCTACTTGGAAGGCTGAGGCGGAAGGATCGCCGGAGCCCAGCAGGTCGAGGTTGTGGTGGCCGGGAGCGGCCACTGCACTCCAGTCTGGGCGACAGAGTGAGACGCCAACTCAAGAAAAATAAATTTAAAAAAAATATATATATATATATATATATAAAATCCAAATGAATCTACCAACAGACGATTTTAAGTAATAAGTTGCTAGATATAAGGTCAATATACAAAAATCAGTTGTATTTCCATATGCCAGCAACAAACAATATGAAAGGTTAGAAATTTAGAAAATCACTAAAAAACATAAAACGCCTAAGAATGAATGTAGTAACCAAAGATGTATAAGATTTCTAGGTTGGGCTCAGTGGCTCAACCCGTAATCCCAGCATTTTGGGAGACCCAGGAGAGTGGATTTCCTGAGCCCGTGGGTTCGAGACCAGCCTGGGGAACTTGGGGAGACCTCATCTCTATGATAAATCAAAAATTAGCCAGGCATGGTAGCGCATGCCTGTAATTCCGGCTACTTGGAAGGCTGAGGCAGAAGGATCGCTGGATCCCAGCGGGTCGACCCTGGGGTGGCCATGAGTGTGCCACTGCCCTCCAGCCTGGGTGACAGAGTGAGACGCCACCTCAAAAAGAAAAAAAAGGTTTCTACACTGAAAGCTACGAAACGTTACTAAGGAGAAGCCGCGTTGCCATCAAAATGTCAGGATGACTGCAGGACTAGGAACAAACTCTTCTAGTGTCTGTGGACTGTCAGACAAGGAATATTAGATAGGTAGAGAGAAAGAGAGGGAGGTGGGGTTTGAAGAAATTCCATGGATAAAATATCACTTTCCCAGAACTTTGGTCCTCTCAAAAATGAAATTAAATTCAATGAATACCTAAAATAGCCTAAACAATACCTCAATAAATAGAAGAATTTGTTTCGTTTTATTTTTTTTTTTATTTTACTTTAGCTTCAAGGGGTACACATGGATGTTTGGATGATTGATAGATACATAGTAGGTGATTGGAAAATAGATAGATAGAATAAGACAGATAGATAAATAAATGGTAGGTAGATGATTCATAAATAGATGATAGATAGATGATTAGTAAACAGACCAATTGCTACATGGACATATTGTGTAGTGGTGGGGACTGGATCTCAGGTGGCCCATTTACCAGAGAGTGAACACTGAACCCCGTAGATAGTTTCTGAACCCTGGCCCCCTTCCCCCTTCCCCCTTATTGGTGTCCCCAGTGTCTATTCTTTCCATCCTTGTGACCGTTTCGCCCCCCTATGAGTGAGAGCATGTGGTGTTTGGTTTTCTGTTTCTGAGTCGGTCCACGTAGAATGATGATCTGCTCCATCCATGTTGCTGCAAAGGACATGATTTCATTCTTTTGTTATGGTTGCATCAATATTTTAGACGTCAGTTCTCCCCCAAAATAAACTGAACATTCAATACAATCTCGTCAAAATTCCAGGAAAAATCAATGTTGGTTGAAAATGACAAGCTAATGCTGAAAAGTATGTGAAAATGTCCAAAAGACCAAGGATAATCAAAGTGATCTTGAAGAAGGATCAAGAGGATCCTTGAAGAGGATGAGAATGAAGAGAAAACTGCATTAAGACACTGCCTAAATGGATCAAAAAGACCTAAATGTAAAACCTCAAACTATAAGAACCTTAGAAAATGCAGGAGACACCCTTATGGAAACTGGAACTGGCAATCAATTCCTGATCAAAACCCCAAGTGCCCATGGCCATAAGTGATAAGACAGACAAGTGGAATCTCATCAAACTGACAAGCTTCTGCAAAGCCAAAGAAACCATCAAGAGAGCTGGGAGAGAACCCACAGCCTGGGGGAAAATATTTGCCAACTGTATGTCTGACAAAGGCCTAACATCTAGCATCTACAAGGAATTCAAACGTGCCAAAAAGAAAAAAACAAACAGCCCCATTGCAAAGTGGGGAAAAGATATGAATAGACACTTCCCAAAAGAAGACATACAAGCAACCAACAGATACATGAAAAAATGCTCAGCCTCACTAGTCACCAAAAAAATGCAAATTAAAACTACATTGAGATACCACCTAACTCCGGTCAAGATGGCCGTCATCAATAACTCAACAAACAGCAGATGCTGGAGAGAATGCAGTGAAAAGGGAAGACTTCTACACTATTGGTGGGAGTGTAAACTAGTTCCACCTCTGTGGAAAACAGTGCGGCGATTCCTAAAAGATCTAAAAATCGACCTTCCATATGACCCACAGTCCCCCTACTGAGAATATACCCGGAAGAACTCAAATCACTCTATAAAAAAGATACCTGCATATGTATGTTTATCGCAGCATTGTTCACAGTAGCAAGAACTTGGAACCCACTGTGCTGCCCATTAAAAGAGGACCGGATTTTTTTAAAAGTGGTACATATACATGATGGAATATTACGCAGCCATAAAGAAGGACAAAGCCATGAACTTCACAGCAACCTGGATGGACTTAGAGTCTATAGTACTGAGTGATCTATCACAGAAACAAGGAACTGAGTGTCACATGTTCTCAGGCCTTGAACAATTATCGTAATACCGTAAGAAAAGGATGGGTAGTAGCAGGAAACTGCTAGGGGATTGGGTGGGGAGAGGCTGGATGAGCAGTACTGGGAATCTGCACACCTTATTAACAAGGGTACCTGCATAATGAACATTTGTATTACCTAACCCTGAATTGTACCCCACATCTTAAAAAAAAAAAAAGACACTGCAATACTGGTTCAAAGACAGAAAAATAAACCAACCAAAAAAAGAGTCTAGAAACTGATTCACGCATACACGATCACCTGACTTATGGCAAAGGGGGAAGGAGGGTCGCGGGCGATTCATCACCGGCTGGGTCTGTGAGTCCTTGAACCTGGTATGAAAAAAATGACCCCGCTGGATACTCTCCAAGGCGTAGTGGGAGAGTTTGTCCACCAGATGGCGCTCAAGAATCATTTTTGGTTTGGGTATCTCAAATTATGCAGCAGACGTTTCATGGATCACTCTGGCCGTGCAAGCCACGGTTCAATCCTCACCATCAACTGTGAGGTATTAGTCGTTGCCACTGTACAGAGGAAGACTCTGAGGTTCAGTGAGTCTCAGTAACCTACCTGAGGCTCTTAGATCAAGCCCAGGATGGATCAAGGCCAGGGCTTGTCTCCAGAGGCTGCTGTCTGCACCCACCATGCGGCTCCCAGTTTTGAGCTGTATGATAGCCCATGCATTTACGCTCGTGTTCTAGCAAATGCTCTCCCTGTACAAGACGTTTAACTTGCAATGCAAGGGACAAGATAAAAACTGAAAAAATGTTTAAAAGCTGGGCGTGGTGGCTCACGCCTATAATCCCAGGACCTTGGGAGGCCGAGGCGAGAGGATTGCCTGAGCCCACGGGTTCGAGACCAGCCTGGGCAACATGGCGAGACCTCGTCTCTACAATAAATCAAAAAATTAGCCAGATGTGGGGGCGCGTGCCTGAAGTCCCAGCTACTTGGGAGGCTGAGACAGAAGGATCGCCTGAGCCCAGGAGGTCGAGGCTGCGGTGGCCATGGAGCGTGCCACTGCACACCAGCCTGGGCCACAGAGTGAGACACCGACTCAAAAAAAAATTAATAAATACATAAATAAAATAAGTGCATAAGAGAAATGCAAGGGATGGGCAGGGTGCAGCCCAGAGGAAATTCCACTGTGCATGGGGGTACACAGTGATACCCTCCCGGCTCCCTCAACCTCACCAGTGCTCACATGCTCTTTATCACCAAGGCCATCCATCGTGCCGGCCATCGAGGGCGAGGAATGGGGAGGGAGCCCTGCCCAGAAACTTCCCCTCTGAGCTGGTGAAAATGCACGTTCCAGGGTGGGGTCCAGAGAGGGGTTCAGCAAACTCACGAGGGTGCTGTCGAGTCCGCGGCTGGGGAGGGGCCGTCCACGTCCCCATCCTCCAGCTGTGCAAAGCCCTGACACGGAGCAGTGCTCCAGAAATACTCAGAGTGAAGGAGGGAGGCGAGAAGGAGAGGGAGGGAGAGAAGAATGCGGGGGGGGGTGGTCTGAGAAGGTGGGGGTACCAAGGTCCGCTTGGGGACCAGCCGTGGTTCCGAGCAGCTGGCGTGGGGCGCCCCGACGGCTCGCCACGGAAGGCGAGTCTGGACTAGCAGAGGGCGCCCGTGGGCGCTCTGGGAAGGCGTTTGGGTTTCATCCTGCAATGTGTGCTCTCCCTGGCTTGCAAGAGCAGACCCGGACATTCTCAGGGATTTTGCAGACAGGCTGTGAAACATAGCCATTATTAAAAATGCAAAAGGCGGCCGGGCTCGGTGGCTCAGCCCGTCCCATCCCATCCCAGCACTTTGGGAGGCCGAGGCAAGTGGGTGGCCTGAGCCCCCGGGTTCGAGACCCACCTGGGCAACTGGGTGAGACCTCATCTCTACAATAAATCAAAAATTAGCCGGGCGTGGTGGTGCGCGCCTGTAGTTCCAGCTACTCGGAAGGCTGAGACCGAAGGATCGCAGGAGCCCAGCAGGTCGAGGGTGCGGTGGCCGGCAGCGTGTCACTGCACTCCAGTCTGGGCGACAGAGTGAGACTCCAACTCAAAAATAAAAAATAAAAGGTAACAAATACTCAAAACGTAATCGCCGTCTTAATATCTTGCTTCACTTTATATCATCTCTGCTGTTGATGGTCTTTCCATCTGCTTGCACCTGTGTAGTGGAAATCCCATATAGCATTGGGCTACTGTGATCTCTCTCCATGAATCCAGTGACTGCAGGTGGTGGTTAGGAGTTGGCCACGGTGGGCATGTTTACAGCATGGAAATTGGCGATCACAGAAATTGGCTGGAGACTCTGGGCAAAAGGAAGCTTTTTACCCAGGGCTTTGTACCCAAAGTCTGCTATTAAACATTTACCCATAAGCGCACCACTCTCTGTAGGGTGCATCATGGTCCGACCGCACTTTTAAGGAGGGCACCCTATTAACATGTGTAATCCCTATGACAAACTACAAGATATTAATATTACCCCCAGTTATAGATGAAAAAACAACGGCTCTGGTAGGTGAAGAAATGCACCCCTGGTTAGGTGGTTAGGAAGTGGAGGTGGGGACTGGTGGTTTAAGTCTGTGCTCTTAACCACAAAAGGAACAGACACACCACAGGCTGGGAAACGTGAGAACGTTTATGAATCATATACGAAAAGCAAAGATTATATCTTTATGATGGTAATCCATATGTGCACTCTTACCCAGTAAGAAAAGGACAAACACCTCAATAGAAAAACAGGCAAAGGAAGCAATTTGCAAAGGAAGTCCTGTAGTCAATGCAAAAAGAAAGAAAAGTTCAACATCAACAGTTCACAAAGAGATGCACATTAAAACAAGCACATTGCCTCCCTAGTCAGTTGACCATGATCACAAAGAATAACCCCTGCGACCTCGTGTATTAGATCCTCCAAGAAGGGATCAGCGCACAGGGATATGCTAAGACCTGCCTTAGCATCCATACCTGTAGAAGGAGGGGAGGGAAAATAAATAAGAACAGTGTCCCTGCAAACCCAGTGATAGCCCTGGAGGTCCCGCAGGGAGCTGGAGGAGTCCCAGACCTTTGTCCTGAGTTGAGCAGACATGATCCCCACATTGGTATATCATCGAATGAGGCTGCCCTGTGGGTAAACAGCCTCATTCGATGATATACCAATGTGGGGGTCATGTCTGCTCAACTTAGGAAGAAAGGGTCATGACATTGGACAGGGTGGCTCTTTACAGCTGAGCAGTCTCTGAAGGGACTGACAGCTGGAGGCACCTCCAAGAAGCCAGGGCAGCAAGTCCTGGAAGAGCAATCTGGGTGGCTCATCGTAGTGGCAATACAGAAAAATGTGTGTTAAAAGTGACTGGTGTGAGCCGGGCTCGGTGGCTCAGCCTGTAATCCCGCGCCTTTGGGAGGC
>NW_007079995.1:6158-12527 GCF_000164805.1 Carlito syrichta | reverse complement strand
CCGACTCAAAAAAAAAAAAAAAATTACTGGTGTGGTGACCCACCACACCTGTAATCCCAGCATTTTGGGATGCCAAGGCAGGAAGATCATTTAAGTCCAGGAATTCAAGACCAGCCTGGGCAACATAGCAAGACCTCATTTCTACAAAAATCAAAAAATCAGCCACGCTTGGTGGCACATACCTATAGTCCCAGTTACTTGGAAGACTGAGGTGAAAGGATCGCTTGAGCCAGGAGGTCAAGGCTGCGATGAGTCATGATTGTGCCACTGCACTCCAGCCTGGGTGACAGAGTGAGACCCTGACTCAAAAAACAAATAATTTTTTAAGTGTCATTGGCATTAGGGAAATGCAAACCAAAACTGCAATGAGATCCCATCTCACACTCATTAGAATGTCTACTACAAAAACAAACAAAAACAGAAAATAATAGTGCTAGAGAGGATGTGGAGAAATTGGAACCCTTGTGCACCGTTGGTAGGAATGTAAAATGGTGTGCCTACTGTAGAAAACAGTACAGGGGTTCCTCAAAAACTTTTTTAATTTCATTTTATTTTATTTTTTTTTGAGTTGGAGGACCTGCTGGGCTCCGGTGTTCCTTCCTCCTCAGCCTTCCGAGTAGCCAGAACTACAGATGCACGCTATCACACCCAGCTAGTTTTTTAAATTGTAGAGTAGAGGTCTTGCCAAGTTTCCCAGGCTGGTCTCGAACCCACAGACTCAGGCAATTCACTCACCTTGGCCTCCCAAAGTGCTGGGATTACAGATTGAGCCACTGAGCCCGGCCCAAAAATTTAAATTCGAATTACTACAGGTTCCAGCAATTCCGCTTCTGGGTATAGACTTTGTCTCTACAAAAATAAAAATAAAAAAATTAGCCAGGCATGGTGGCACCCACCTGTAGTCCCAGCTACTCAGGAGGCTGAGGCAGAAGGATTGCTCTGAACTCAGGAGGCCAAGGCTCCGGTGAGCTGTGATCGTGCCACTGCACTCTCGCCTGTGTGACGGACTGAGACCCCGACTCAAAATAGAGTAAAATAAAATTTCTAGTAACCATAGTAAAAAAAAAATAACCAGGCATGGTGCTGCACAACTTTGATCCCAGCTACTTGAAAGGCTGAGACGGAAGGATCACTTGAGTCCAGGAGGCTGAGCTACATTAAGCCAGGAGTGAACCACTGCCCTCCAGTCTGGGTGACAGTGAGATCCTATCTCAAAAAAATAGGAGAAAAGCAAAGTTAATGTAAATAACATATTTTATTAACCCAATACATCCCAAACAGGTCATCAGCATTAAAAATCATTAACAAAATGTCTTACATTTGCCCATACAGCGTCTTTGAGACATGGCATGTAGACACAGACAGTGCAACTCACATTGGACCAGTCTCATTTCGTGTGACTTGTGGCCACTGTACTGGACAGTACAGGTCTCCGAATAACCTCGGGTGAGGTGGCCAAGCAGGGGTGGAAGCCAAGATCACCGGAGGAGCAGAGATCAGGGAACAGAGAGGATCATCTCTGTGAGATCTAAATCACCGAGAATTAGGACAGGAGTGACTTAGCAAGAACAGCCATGAGCCGGGAGTGAACATCTTCCAAGAACGAGGCAGCTGAGACTGGGGGTCTACACAGGACTGCAATCGTGAGGGTTGTTCAGGGACACGAGCTTCAGAGCTGGAGGAAGGGGAAAGGGGAAGGGGGAAGATTCTGGAAGTGATCGAGAGGAACAAGGAGGACAAGGAGAATAATGCAGGGAGCCTGGGTCCAGGCAGGGCAGGAAGATGGAGAGAAGGTGCAGAAAAGAGAAGTGTGTGCTCACAGTGTCCCCTCAAGCTCCAGGAGCATGGTGAGGGCTTCGGGAGTAGAGGACAGATGGAGGACGGGGCTGGGTGAGGAGATTGGGGCCTGCGAGGGGACACAGAAAGAGTCTCATTAAACTTTTTTTTTTTGAGATAGAGTCTCACTCTGTTTCCCAGTTCTCGCCAGGTTGCCCAGGTGGGTCTCAAACCCGCGGGCTCAGGCAATCCACTCACCTCGGCCTCCCAAAGCGCGGGATTACAGGCTGAGCCACCGAGCCTGGCAACACACAGATTTTTGTATTCTCTTGTTATATTTGGTGACTTAAATGTACATACTTTTAGGGAAACATCTGCTGGGACCAATGAACAGCTTCTGCCTCTAGGCTGGGCTGGCTGTCTCTGACGTTTCACCATGTTTACCCACAGGCAGCTTTACTCACATAGGACGCCTACCAATGATGGAAAGTTGTGAAGAGTTGTAAGTTACCTGACACAATTTATATTTTAAGTGGCCCACACAGTCTGTCTTAGATAAATGGATTGAAGAAAATATAAATTTTAGGCTGGGGTGCAGTGGCACAATCATAGCTCACTGCAGCCTTGACCTCCTGGGTTCGGGCGATACTTCTGCCTCAGTCTCCCGAGGTGCTGGGACTGCAAGTATCCACCACCACGTTCTGTTAATTTTTTTTATATTTTTTATTTTTGTAGAGATGAGGTCTCACTTTCTTGTCCAGGTTGGTCTCAAACTCCTGGCCTCAAGTGATCCTCCTGCCTCAGCCTCCCAAGGGACTGGAAGTTCAGGTGTGAGCCACCACACTCAACCAAAGTTACTTAGTTCTTTTTTTTTTGAGTTGGAGTCTCACTCGGTCGCCCAGACTGGAGTACAGTGGCTGCTCCCTGCCACCGCAGCCTCGACCTGCTGGGCTCTGGCAATCCTTCCGCCTCAGCCTTCCAGGTAGCCGGAATTACAGGCATGCGCTACCACACCCGGCTGATTTTTTGATTTATTGTAGAGATAAGGTCTCGCCGCCCAGGCGGGTCTCGAACCCGCGGGCTCAGGCAATCCACTCACCTCAGCCTCCCAAAGGCGCGGGATTACAGGCTGAGCCACCGATCCCTGCTCAGAGTTACTTAGTTCTAAAAAGGCCAAGCCCATGGCTGCATGATTCCAGGCCACACTCCTCCTGGCACCCTGAACATGCTTCTGTGACTCTAGGTGACGTCAAGCTTCTCCCAGAGACAGCAATCGCCCAGGTGCCAAGGTCTGGGTATAAATCCAGAAGCATCCAAACCTGGTTCTCAGGGCTTTCAGGGAAGGCTAAGACCAGGTTTTCTCTAACTTTGGGGTATATCTGCCTCCAAGGAGGGGAGGCTTGTTAAACGCGTAGGTGTACGGTTCCACCTCAGGCCTACTGAAAAAAAGTTCCAGTGTAGACACAGGATTTCTATTTTTTTGGTTTTTTTGAGTCGGAGTCTCACTGTTGCCCAGGCTGGAGGGCAGTGGCATGCTCCCGGCCACCGCAGCCTCGACCTGCTGGGCTCAGGCGATCCTTCCATCTCAGCCTTCCAAGTACCTGTAACAGGTGCATGCCACCAAGCCTGGCTAATTTTTTGTAGAGACAAGGTCTTGCCATGTTGCCCAGACCTGTTGGGCTCAGGCGATCCTTCCGCCTCAGCCTTCCAAGTAAATGTAACAGGCGCATGCTACCAAGTCTGGCTAATATTTTGATTTACTGTAGGGAAGAGGTCTTGCCATGTTGCCCAGGCTGGTCTCGAACCTGTGGTCTCAGGCAATCCTCTCGCCTCGGCCTTCCAAAGTGCTGGAATTACAGGCATGAGTCACTACATCTGGCCTGGATTTCTTTTTTTTTTTTGAGTTGGAGTCTCACTCTGCTGCCCAGGCTGGAGTGCACTGGCACGCTCACAGCCACCACAGCCTCAACCTGCTGGGCTCAAGCGATCCTTCCACCTCAGCCTTCCAAGTAGCTGGAACTACAGGCATGCACTACCATACCCGCTAATTTTTTGATTTATTGTAGAGATGAGATCTCACCAAGTTGCCCAGGCTGGTCTTGAACCCGTGGCCTCAGGCCATCCTCTCACCTCGGCTTCCCAAAGTGCTGGGATTATAGGCGTGCGTCACCGCACTCGGCCCCGGATTTCTATTTTAATGAGCTCCTGGAGAGATTCTAACAAAGGTCTGCACAATCCTCACTTGGGACCTACACGAGCAGAACCACGATCACAGGGTGTCCCTGAACACAACGTGTAAGTAGTGTTTCCCTCAAATCTCCCCCAAGTGGTCGCTGAGAGGCAGGAAGAGTGCTATGCCTCATCAGAAGAGGAAGGATTGCCCCAGGAGAGGCATTTCAGGCATGAATCATGGGTCGGGCGTGAAAGGAAGCAGGATGAACTTCCCAGCACCCTCTGTGCACGGCAGGGTCTGATCTGCCTTGGCCAGGCCAGATGGAGCCCTGGAGACAAGGCCAGCTGCCCAACGGGAACGCCTGCTTTTACTTTCAGCAGGGAAAAGGTCTCCTGTCAATGGCAGAATCATCACGTTTCCTCCGCCTTCCTCACTGAAACGCTTTCCAGAAAACGGAAGCGGACTCTGAAGGCTGGAACGAATACCCTTTGTCCCCTCTGAAATCAAGAGACTAACAGCCTGGGGAGGGACGTGGGGTCAATGGAGCAGAGACCCCAAGTGGCCTCCATCTGCCAGACCTTTCTCATGGACGGGTGCCAGCAGTGACATTGGCCGCAACCAGCCACCCAGCAAGGAGCACCCCCTGATTTCTGTCGTGCACACCTACCTCGTTGGAAGGGGACATCGTTGGAAGGGACACATCCACCACTCGGCCTCGGCAGCTGTGTGTTCCTTGTCACACAGGAAGACTGGCATGTCACAGAAAGCCCTAAGACTTTGCATCCGACAGTCACGGGTTCAAATTCCAGCTTTATCATTTATGAACTCAGAGGTGGATTACTTGGAAGCTGAACAAGCTGATCTGCAGAGCCCCTGACTTTACACAGACCCCCTCCCAAGACCTGGGTTCTTAATAATTATTATTATTATTATTATTATTTGAGTCAGGGTCTCACTCTGTCACCCAAGCTGGAGTGCAGTGGCACGATCACGGCTCACCACAGCCTCAACCTCCTGGGCTCAGGGAATCCTCCCAATTCAGCCTCCCTACTAACTAGGATAGCAAGCATGCCACCATACACAGCTAACTTTTAAATTATTTTATAGGAATGAGGTCTCACTATGTTGCCTGGGCTGGTCTTGAACTCCTGGGTTCAGGTGATTCTCCTGCCTCAGCCTTCCTAAGTACTGGGATTACAAGCATAAGCCACCACACCTAGCCGGTCCTCATTTCTTACTCTTTCTTCAAGGGGGAATCCCAGATTTTGTTTTGTTTTGTTTTGTTTTTTGCTTTTTTGAGTTGGGGTCTCACTCTGTTGCCCAGGCTGGCATGCAGTGGCACACTGCTCACTGCCACCACAGCCTCTACCACGGCCTTGACCTGCTGGGCTCGGGTGATCCTTCCACCTCAGCCTTCCAAGTAGTTGGAACTACAGGTGCACGCTACCGCACCCAGCTAATTTTTGCTTGATTGTAGAGACGAAGTCTCAGTCAAGTTGCCCAGGCTGGTCTCAAACCCGCCGTCTCAGGCAATCCACTCGCCTCGGTCTCCTAAAGTGCTGGGATTACAGGCTGAGCCACCAAACCCGACCCGATCCCAAAGTTCAAAGCTGGAACTTCCACAAGGCCTGGACCCATCCCTAAGAAGGGTAGGATATCCCCTTCAACATGAGAATAATAATTACCACCTTGTAGGGTCATTTTAGGGATTATGAAACTGAGAGCAACACGCCACACGTCCAAAAGGAATCCTAGTCATAGAGCCTGATATTGTGACTAGAGTGACACTGCATCTTCCTTGACCACAAGGACCTGCGTCACTAGATTTCTCTCCAAAATTTGGGACTAAGGAGATGAAATCTCGTTGCAGGGCTATCTTTGCCAGTACATCTCAGCAGCTTTTTGAAGCCAAGCAATTCAATATTTAGACACTGAGCATCTCTGATTGGTGCTGGGATCAAAACAACAAAAGCTCAGTCTGCAAAGGGAGAAAAGAAACTGGCAGAAATATTATTTCGCAGACTGTTTCTCTCAGGTAAACATGCTAATACTCTCTGCTTAAGTAATGAGCATGGCTTTGTCTGCAGGGCCTCAGTCTCAGCGCTGTTCTGCATTTCTAAAGCAGCCGACACCCAACCATCTTGGATCATTAAGTGGGGCAGAGGTAATTATGCATCTAATATGCAATGTCACACGTGCATGTTGAAGCATGCCATGTGTAAACAACCGGACAGAATCAGCTGTGTTCATTCGATCTGCTCACATCCTGCAGGCACCATTTACATTCTATTTCAGTTACTGCTGCCTATAAATTGTCCCAGAACCCAGTGGCTTAAAACAGTGATGCGTGAGCCGGGCTCAGTGGCTCAGCCTGTAATCCCGCGCCTTGGGAGGCTGAGGTGCGTGGATTGCCTGAGCCC
>NW_007079995.1:3668-6138 GCF_000164805.1 Carlito syrichta | reverse complement strand
CGAGACCTCATCTCTACAATAAATCAAAAAATTAACCGGGCGTGGTAGCGCGCGCCTGTAGTTCCAGCTACTTGGAAGGCTGAGGCGGAAGGATCACCGGAGCCCAGCAGGTCGAGGCTGTGGTGGCCGGGAGCGGCTACTGTACTCCAGTCTGGGCGACAGAGTGAGACTCCAACTCACACACACACACAAAAAAAAACCAGTGATGAGTGGATGAGTATTTTGTAATAAGCACCGTATTACTGTTTCCTCCAGCCTTGGGGACTGGTAGGCTCAACTAGACAGGTCCGTCCGGATCTCTCTAACTCAAATTCCCAGCCTCAAGCCACCCTCCTGCTTTGGTCTCCCCAAGTGCTGGGATTACAGGCGTGAGCCACCCGGCCCTGATCTCTTATCCAGTCGCAGTCAGGGGCTTGGGTTAGAGTCACCTGAAGGCTGGCTCCCTCTCTCACACAACCGGCGCTGGCGCTGGTGCTGCCTGTTGGCTGAGGTCCCAGCCAGGGGTGCTGGCCTCTGCGTGTGGACCGGCCTTCCTCCCAGCATGGTGGCTGGGTTCTGAGTCCCAGGGTCCCAATAGAGAGGCAGACGGAAGCAGTATGGCTTTTTACGGCTTAGCTTCAGCCGTCACAGAGCATGACTTCGCCACTGTCACATGTCTGCTCTGTGGAAAGAGAATGTTGTCCCACCCCTTCGCAGAAGGAATGTCGCTGTCATTGTCATCAACACAGCATGCCAGACAGGAGCCCTTGATTTGGGCCACCTTGGAAAATGAAACCTGCCTCACATACCTTCCAAGTACAAATAGTAAATTATTATGTTTTCCTTAAATTTAGTCTCTAAGGAGGGTTGCTAGATTATTCTTTATGACTCTGGTGGTCATTATTGTCTGCGGTATGGAAATGCAATTAAGGAGCATGCATCTTTTTGAATAATAATAATCCATAATTCCGACTTTTCACTATTCAGATTCACCTTTCCACTTCCCTGTAAGAGTGATGTTGCCATATTTCAGGGCAGATTCATACCCCCAAGGAACACCTGCTGCTTCTGATGCTGAGAAAGATGGTGTTTCCCTAGACGCACACCTTGGGCTATTTATCTGACAGCCAAATCAGCACAGATGCGACATGAGATAAAAAGAGGTGAGTGAAAACCATGGTCATGCTTTGAGGTCACCCTGTGCTAGATCAAGCTGCCCTAGATGCAGAACACAGCAAAGGCTTTGTCAGAGTGACAGGCTCCACACAGAGTGGCCCAGAAGGACAATGAGTGTCCCTCCCATAACAGCACCAGGCTATATGCCAAGGTCATTCTCTCCCAAAGGAGGCTCATGTGAGCTCTTTTTTTTACCCCCCTGAGTCGATATCTCACTCTGTAGCTCAGGCTTGAGTGCAAAGGCACAATCACAGCTCACCACAGGCTCAAACCCCTGGGCTCAGGTAATCCTCCTTCCTCAGCCTCCCAAGTAGCTGGGATTAGAGCTGTGCACCACCACACCTAGATAATTTTTGGATTTTTTTGTGAAGATGAAGTCTTGCTATGTTACCCAAGCTGATCTTGAACTCCTGGGCTCCAGCGATCCTCCCATCTCAGCCTCTCAAACTGCTGGGATTGCAGGCGTGAGCCACCGCACCCAACATGAGTTCATGTCTTGAGGGGGCTAGTTTCTTGTCTTTTAGCAACTGGGCTGTGTTAGAATCTGTGCATTTTTTTTCACTCAGATCCTCAACACTGAGAGTCCACTTCTGGATGGGCTCTGGGCTATGCCTGAGCCAGGGGGATGATTCAGACACAGCTATGCCTGCCACAGCTCACAGGTGGGTGAAGAGTTATCACTGCCCAGAGGGACAGGCTTGGTAAGGGGACAAAGGGAAGGACAGGGGAGGGGCTAAGAATGGTCCCAGCGCCAGGGAATAGAGAAGGAAGCCGGAGCAGCGTGGGGGGGGGAAAGGCAAAAGGGAAGGCAAAACAGGGGTGCAGTTGGTGGAGATCCCAGGAGAACCAAACACCAAGGCTGGGGGAGGAGAATAGGTAAGACTGAAACAATCCCCAGAAGCCAGGTGGCCAAGCCAGGGGTGGAACTTTATCCTGAAGGCCACGGTAAGCTACTAAAGGGATTTCAGAAGGGACGTGGCACGATCAGATTTGTTTCTTGGGGCGGGGGGGTTTCTGTTTCTTGTTTCTGAGTCAGAGTCTCACTCTGTCACCCAGGATAGAGTGCAGGAGCACAATCACAGCTCACCGCAGCCTCGACCTTTTGGGCTCAGGCGAACCTTCCTCCTCAGCTTCCTGAGTAGCTGGGATGCCACCACATCCAGTAAGTTTTTTTTGTTTGTTTTTTTTTGGAGCTGGAGTCTCACTCTGTCAGCCATACTGGAGTGCAGTGGCCGCTCCCCGCCACCGCAGCCTCAACCTGCTAGGCTCTGGCGATCCTTCCGCCTCAGCCTTCCAAGTAGCTGGAACTTCAGGC
>NW_007079995.1:1634-3355 GCF_000164805.1 Carlito syrichta | reverse complement strand
TCACCTCAGCCTCCCAAAGGCGCGGGATTACAGGCTGAGCCACCGAGCCTGGCCCAGTAAGTTTTTATAAATTTATTGTAGAGACAAGGTCTAGCTATGTTGCCCAGGCTGGTCTCGAACCCCTGGACTCAGGCAATCCTCTCGCCTCAGCCTCCCTAAGTGCTGGGATTACAGGAGTGAGCCATCACACCCGGCCCCAGATTTGAGTTTTTAATAGGTGTTTCTGGCCACGGGCATGGTGGGATTAGAGGAAACAGGAGGGGATTCTGGGAAGGACATGGCAGCCACTTCAGAAGCTGTGGGTTTCTGAGTTTGAGAAGTCCCAGTGTGTATCAGATCCAGTATGTTAAAATGCACCCACTGGCCGGGCAACTTGGCGAGACCTCGTCTCTACAATAAATAAAAAACTAGCCGGGCGTGGTAGCGTGCGCCTGTAGTTCCACCTACTTGAAAGGCTGAGGCAGAAGGATCGCCGGAGCCCAGCAGGTCGAGGCTGCGGTGGCCGGGAGCGGCCACTGCACTCCAGTCTGGGCGACAGAGTGAGACCCCAACTAAAAAAAAAAAAAATGCACCCACTGAGTAAGAAAAGAAATGTTTCACCTGAGGAATGCCAGCCCCCTTTAAATGATCAGGCCATATCCCATGGGAAAAGGCAGTCATCTCCTGAAGCCACTTGCTCCAGACTAGCTGACGCCACGAACAGCTCTCAACTGGCCACTCAGTGCCATCCGCCGGACACCGTAACTCACACCCTACAGCTCAACACAATACAACAATGTACAGCCAGTTACTAATTAACGTTACTTCTGAAACCAATAAGAATTCCTGAGAAACAACTTTTGCAATTGCCCTCTTCTGATTTGTCCTTTTCTTCTCTAAAAGCTCATGGGTGTGGTGGCTCACACCTGTAATTCCAGCACTTTGGGAGGCTGAGGTGGGAGGATTGCTTGAGCCCAGGAGTTTGAGACTAGGCCAGGCAACACAGCGAGACCTCTACATCTCTACAAAAAACTTAGTAGGGCATGGTGGTGCACGCCTGTAGTCCCAGCCACATGGGAGACTGAGGCACAAGAGTCAACTGAGCCCAGGAGGTCGAGGCTGCAGTGAGTTGGGACTGTGCCACTGTTCCCAACTTGGGTGATAGAGTGACACCCTAACTGACAAACAAAAAACAAAAAAAGACAAAATCCTCAACCTCTAAGTCTTCCCTTTGCTCCCCAGAGCACTTTCCAAGGCGCCAAGGAAGCATTTCCTGGACAGCAATTCTCCACCTTGACCCAGATAAATTCTTGGCCTATGTTAATTTTGCCTCAGTTTCTTTCTTAAGGTTGACACCACAATCTACACTTGAAATGTAATTCTTCTGTGCTATAAGATCTGTTTGACAAATTTTTTGGTCGGGCTCGGTGGCTCAGACTATAATCCCAGCACTTTGGGAGGCCGAGGCAAGTAGATTGCCTGAACTCATGAGTTCAAGACCCACCTGGGCAACTTGGCGAGACCTTGTCTCTACAATAAATCAAAATTTAGCCGGGTGCCGTAGCATGTGCCTATTGTTCCGGCTACTTGGAAGGCTGAGGCGGAAGGATCGCCGGAGCCTAGCTGGTCGAGGCTGTGGTGGTCGGGAGCATGCCACTGCACTCCAGTCTGGGCGACAGAGTGAGACTCACACACACACACACACACACACACACACACACACATTTTTAATTAGCTTCAGA
>NW_007079995.1:0-1215 GCF_000164805.1 Carlito syrichta | reverse complement strand
GGGAGAGGCTTACACAGTCCCTGGAAAAAGACTTAGAACTTGGGGTAAGAAATTCCAGGATCCCAGGTCCCTAGTGTGGATGCCAAGCAGATCTGTGCCCTTGGCCTCCCAGCTAAGTGGCTCTATCGGAGGTGGCCAACCAGAGTGGAGTCCTCCAAGGCCCAGAGCCCCGGGCCCAGGCTCCCAAATGCCCAAGTTTAAGGGTGGTACTTTTTCCTCAGGAGTCCTTGTAAAGTAAGAAAAAGTAACCCAGCAATTGTTTTCATGATAGTTTTATGTTAATACTCAACTTAACCAATTAATGAAACGGATATCAGGTCAGTTTGGGAGGATCACTTGAGGCCAGGAGTTCAAGATCAGCCTGGGCAACATAGCAAGACCTTGTCTCTCCAAAAAATCAAAAAATTAACTGGGTGTGGTGGCGCATGCCTGTAGTCCCAGTTATTTGGGAGGCTGAGGCAGAAGGATCGCCTGAACCCTGAAAGTCAAGAAGGCACAAGCTGTCATCCCCTTCTGCTTGTGTCCCCTTTCCCATCGGCAGGCCGGGGAGAGCCGAGGAAGAAGGATTCCTGTGCCTCGCACCTGGGGCACTCACCCTGTGGGAGCAGCCGGGCTCGGTGGCTCAGCCTGTAATCCTGCACCTTTGGGAGACTGAGGTGAATGGATTGCTGAGCCCGCGGGTTCGAGACCCGCCTGGGCAACTCAGCGAGACCTCATCTCTACAATAAATTTAAAAAAAAAAAAATTAGCTGGGCATGGTAGCACATGCCTGTAGTTCCGGCTACTTGGAAGGCTGAGGCGGAAGGATGGCCGGAGCCCAGCAGGTCGAGGCTGCGGTGGCCGGGAGCGGCCACTGCACTCCAGTCTAGGCGACAGAGTGAGACTCTAACTCAAATTAAAAAAAGAAAAACAGAAGGAGTGGGGCCGGACAGGAACAAGATGGCTGCCTGCCTCTGAGCAGGCAACAGGATCCTCACGCCGGCGGGCAGGACAGTCTCGGACGCAGGAGCCGTGGCAGCGATCCCAGCAGATCTTCCCTGAAGCGGTTTGCAGGTGTGCCTCTAGGTGAGTCTTACAAATGCTTTGCAAAGGACACACGGGGCAAGATGGCGACGGCATAGGTGAACTGGTGAGATTCTCTGAACGGACCAAGATTGCAGACTGCTGAATAGACAGACTGTAAAGCAGAGGGAAAAGTGAACAAAACCAGAAGAC
>NW_007079994.1:0-823 GCF_000164805.1 Carlito syrichta | reverse complement strand
CCGGGCGTGGTAGCCTGCGCCTGTAGTTCCAGCTACTCGGAAGGCTGAGGCGGAAGGATCACTGGAGCCCAGCAGGTCAAGGCTGCGGTGACCGGGAGAGGCCACTGCACTCTGGTCTGGGTGACAGAGTGAGACTCCCACCCAAAAAAAACCCAAAAAAACTTTCTCTGTTGTTTTATCTAAAGAAGTCTATACATAAGCCTTGCGTGGTGGCTCACACCTGTAATTCCAGCACTCTGGGAGGCAGAGGTGAGAGGATTGGCTGAGCCCACGGGTTCAAGACTAGCTTGGGCAACTTGGCAAGACCTCGTCTCTACAATAAATCAAAAACCTAGCTGGGTATGTTAGTGTGAGCCTATAGTTCCAGCTACTTGGAAGGCTGAGGGGGAAGGAGGCCGTAAGCGTGCCACTGCACTCCAGCCTGAGTGACAATGAGACCCTGACTCAAAAGAAAAAAGAAATCTATACATTATAAAGCAAACTGGAAGTCCACTGTCCTGATTTAGCCCGAAGACTTACTTTGGTCCACATTTTTGTTTGTTTCATTTTGTTTTTTTTATTGAACACGCATACAGGAATATGCATAAATCTTAATTGTACAACTTGACAAATTTAACAAACTGAACATTCCCATGAAACCAGCTTCCCAAACAAGAAAAAAAAATTACCAGCACCTTACCCTTCTAGGGTAACTACTATCTACCTCTCCAAAATTATAGCTTACTTTTGCCTCTTTTTGAACCCTGTCGTGACTGGCATTTTTTTTTTTTTTGAGTTGGAGTCTCACTCTGTCGCCCAGACTGGAGTGCAGTGGCCACTCCCG
>NW_007079993.1:2198-3096 GCF_000164805.1 Carlito syrichta | reverse complement strand
GAGCAGGTGCAGGCGGGCGCGGTCCAGGCCGTGACCTGGGGGTGGGAGGCCGGCCGGTGAGGCCCCTGGCGGGGCACCTCCAGGCAGAGACCCACAGCGGCCCCAGGCCCAGATGTGCCCAGCCACCACTCACCCGTGACGCCGGAGGGCAGAGGCAGCTGCACGGTGACTGGCTGGAGGAAGCTGGGTGGGCCGCTCTGGGAGAGGCGCAGCAGGGGGCTCACGGCGGCTTCGGGCTCCCCCAGAAGGGCTCGCAGCTCCCGGCCGGCCATGTGCACCACCTGGGGCCCAAGGGGCCTGAGCGTCCCCCTGGGGGCTTAGGCGCCACCGCCCACTGCCCTCGGAGCACCCGCCCTACCTGCATGGAGACTCTGCGGGGCTCCTCGGTGGCCCCAGGGGGGAAGGTGACCTTGACCCCAGGATGACCGGAGGAGCACAGCAGCGTTCCCTCCGGGGGGACCAGGCAGGCATCGGACACGGGGCGTGACACCACGAGGAACCAGGAGAAGTGGGGCACCTGGCAGTGAGCCCAGAGCCGCTGGCATGGGCGCGGGGGTTGGGCCGGGAGACTGAGTCAGGCAGAGAGCCAGGTGGGGGCGGGGCAGGGCAGAGGCGGGGCAGGGGCAGGTGGGAGGGCACAGGCAGAGGAGAAACCCAATCAGGCGAGCACCGACAGGACCGGGGTCGACGCAGAGGCAGGGGGGTGAGAAGACAGAGGAGAGACCCAGTCAGGGCAGAGGACCTGGCGGGTCGGGTCGAGGCGGGGGGGTGAGGGGACAGAGGGCAAAGGGGAGACCGAGTCAGAGCAGAGCACCGGGGAGGACCAGGACCAAGGCGGAGGTGGGTGAGCGGGAGGGCGGAGGGCACAGGGCGTGAGTCAGGGCAGGTTACTCCCAGC
>NW_007079993.1:0-1135 GCF_000164805.1 Carlito syrichta | reverse complement strand
CCGTCAGGGTCAGCAGAGGCCGCGGCGCGGCGCCACCCACCTGGGTGCCGGGATAGGCGCCTTCCAGAGGAGCCGTCTCGGGGGCTCCTCCATGGCGGGCCGAGAGCTCGGCCAGACACACAGCGAGCTGCGCCGGCCAGGGAGGTGGAAGGGCCGCCCGGGGGCCGCTGAGCCCAGGGAGCCCAGCGGCTACTCACCGAGGGAGGCCGGGAGGCTCTGCAGCCGGTTGGAGGCCAGATTGAGCTCGCTGAGGCTGCGCAGGCCTCCGATCTCCGGAGGCAGAGTGTCCAGAAGGTTCTGAGAGAGATCGAGGCGCTCCAGGGTGGACAGGGCCCCCAGGGCTGCGGGCAGCTTCTGCAGGCGGTTGTGGGCCACGGCGAGGAAGGTGAGAGTCGGGAGGGCGCCCAGGCCCTCAGGCAGCCCCGAGAGGCGGTTGTGAGAGAGCAGGAGCGCGTCCAGACTGCGCATCTGCAGGACGCAGGCCGGCAGCCTCTCCAGGCTGTTGAAGCTCAGGTCCAGGTGGGCCAGGCGGGCCAGGCTGCTCAGGCCGGCAGGCAGCGTGCTCAGGGCGCCCCGGAGGCAGGCACCCAGCGTGTCCCGGCGCTGCCCTCCTGGGAAGGGGGAGGCGGATGTGGCCTCAGCGCCAGGGCCGGGCCCAGCTCAGCCCTGCCAGCCAGGGAAAGAGCTGCTGGACAGACCCGGCCCCACCCCAGCCAGACGGGGACAGATGGACACGGGAAGGCGCTGGCAGGCGCAGGTGGGCAGCGGCCAGACCACCTCCCCTGACAGCCACGCCATGACCTGCCCTTGAGCTCTGGGAGACCCCACTGGGCAGCGCCGGGTCTGGGAGCCGCGCCCAGCCAGCCTCACCTGGGGGGAGGCGGGCCAGGCCAACAGGCACAGAGACCAGGGCAGGAGAGGAGCCCCCCGTGGGAGCCGCGAGGGCGGCCTGGCGCCGGGGCTGGGGCTGGGGCTAGCCCTGGAGGGCCAAGCGGCAGAAGCAGGCCGAGCGAGAGGTGGGCACGGGCCAGGGACCAGGTCTCACCTTTGAGGACCAGGGAGCGGAGCCGGGGCAGGCTCCCAGGCACCCGGGCCAGGGTGGCCTCCAGCAGCTGGGGGTCCTCGTGGGTGCTGA
>NW_007079992.1:285337-285806 GCF_000164805.1 Carlito syrichta | reverse complement strand
CGAGGCCAGTCAAGGCTGCGGGGCTGCTTTGGACGCGGGTCGCCGCTTGGAGTTTACTCGTGTTTACAGGCTGCGCAGCGGGGAGTCGGAAGGGGGGGCGGGCGCAGGAGCCGACCACTCCCCCGGAAAGCGCCGGACTCCCCGGCGGGGAACGCGCCCCTGCGCGCTCTGCCCAAGACGCAGCTTCGCAGAGATTTTTATAGGAAGCTCATTAGCATACTGCGGAACGTCCCGCCTAGGCCCCTCTGTGATTGGCAGTGACGTCCCCGTGGAATGTCCTTATCAGTCCTCGGCGGAGCGACTGGTCGCCAGGCCGGATGGGGGCCGGCCTTGCGCGGTGACTGGCACGGGTCTGTGTTTCCGCCGCCTTCTTTTTTCCTCTTTCGGAGGGGCCCGGAGTGGAGGAGGAGGTCGAGTTGATTTGAATGTTTTCGGGTCGCCCGGCCTCCGGCCTCGGATTGGCCCTTGT
>NW_007079992.1:282377-284405 GCF_000164805.1 Carlito syrichta | reverse complement strand
GGTGTCCGACGTCAGCACGGAAACCCCCGCCGCCCGGGGAACTTAGTGCCGCCCCTGCGCGAAGTTAAAGTGCGTCTGCGATAACGGGACGGGCCAGACCAAGCTTTCCTGCCTCCGCGGCCGGCGAGCGCTTCGCACGGCTGTTGCTTCCCGTGGCGATGTCGGCCTGGACCGTGCGTCGCAGCGAGGCGCGGCAGGGGCGCGTCTGAGGGGCAGGGTCTGGCCCGGGGCCCCCTGTCCAGCCTCGGTGTTTCTGTTTGTGAATACGTGGCCCGGTCTAAGAAGCAGACTCGGCAGTCTTGTGGTGGGGTGCTTGTTTCCCTTCCCCACAAGTGAGGCTGCGCCTGGACGGAAGCTTGCTGAGATGTCAAGGGATGCTGTCTGTGACTCAATGTTTAATTACCGGTCTGGTAGAATTGTTCTCTTTTCTGGGAAGTGCCAGCGTGGTCTGCAGACGTCTGGTCATGGGTTACACCAGATGATACGACTTTGAAACTCAGAATACGTTTCTAGCTAAGTGGCACGAACTCAGATTTTAGCATCTCTGATAACTAAATTAGATAAATTGATGGTTCTTGGATAAATCGAGCACCGCTATGTAATTTTAGAGTGAGTTGTTCTAAGAGACCATGGGACTGGGGTGGCAGACAATCTACATTGTTTTTCTAGGAAATCTCTTCAGAGCTGTCACTGTAGCCCGGACAAGAATACTGACCATTTAGATAAGCTGCAGTGTTGGTCTAAGTTCTTATGTTTACTCTAGTCCTAATGCTGTGTCTTATAGTTTTGGAGATAAGATCTGGAAGGGGTGGTGGTTGCCAGTTAGACGCTCCCTCCCTCTCTGTCTTCCCCACTCACTTTCTGGTTGGAAAGCAGCCCAGTTGCCTTGTTTCATCGAGACTGCAAAAGGGTTTTAGGAGAAAAATCTGATCCTAGGTAATTTAATGGTTACTGTTTGAGAAAAATAGCTCTGGAAATATTTAAGTAGGCTTTTGGCAAGAGTATTTACTTATTTCAATTAGATGATCTAACAGCTTTTATTTGAGAAATTGCCTAATTACCCTTGCCAAATTACACTTTAAGATCACATACACTGTCTTCTAAACTGCCTGAGAAGGTTTAAGTTCAGCACTAAAGGTTTTAAAATTTGTTTCTGATGATGTTTTAAAATCTGTTGACTTTCATAGGTGTGAAGGTGCTATCGTTCTAAGCAGTAGATGCAGAAGTAAAACCTGCTACTTGTTCTAAAGCAAAGCTAGGTTGGCTGGATTACCGTGACCAAACCATCCTCATTCTCAGTGACACCCGGGAGCAGCATGCTAGAATAACACGGAGTAGCTGACAAGCCGGGCTGCGGCCGGCGTCCAGCGTTCTCAGATCTTGCTGCCGGTCCCACTCCTCAGACCAGAGAGGGCTCGTGTACAAATGTGCGCACGTTCTCTGGCTTAATAGGGCGTTCTCGATGATGATACGTTCAAAGAGAATAAGGGCCTCTTTATTGGAATAAAATGCTTATTTTTAAATTTCTGTGTATTTTTGGCGTCCGGTTCTCACTGTGGCACAGGCTGGACTGCGGTGGCATGATGATGGCTCACCTCAGCCTCAGCCTCCGGAGTAGCTGGACGACAGCCCTGTGCCGTCCCGCCTGGCTAACTTTTTCTGAGTTTCTCGTAGAGAGGAGGCCCCACCGTGTTGCTCAGGCTAATCCCTGAACTCTTGGGCTCAGGCGGTCGTCCCACCTCAGCCTCCCAAAGTGGGTGAGCCACGGGGCCCAGCCTGCATAAAACGCTTGTATGCCGCAAGCAGTTAAGTGTGCCGCTTCAGTGAGTGTGTATCTAGAATACAGACGCCATGCTACGCCTGTCATAATCTTATGCAGGTGAGACTTGAGCAAGGGTGACGGCCACGCAGGACACGGCCCTTAGCAGAACACCAAAGCTGGGGCCCGAGCACTTGACCGCGCGTGAGCTTTCCGAGGGCCGCTGGCGAGGCGGGCGCGGGCAGCCCGGGGACTTCGGCGTCCGCGTC
>NW_007079992.1:257981-281463 GCF_000164805.1 Carlito syrichta | reverse complement strand
GCCTCGCGCTGCCGCCTCGCGTGCCGAAGGAAGCGCTCTCGCGGAGGTGTCTTGCTTTAACAAGATGACGCTACTTCTTGAGACTTTGTAAAGCCGGCCGGGCTGCCCCACACAGCCTGTCGTCCATGTGTTTCTTGGTACCCAAACGTCTCCGTGTAACGGTCCAGCAACAGAGGCTTCGAGTTGGGAGAGTATTTTTTAAAAAGGTAAATAGCTGAATTTTACATGACGAATATTTTATATACTGGCCTGTTCCCCGGACGGCCGTTTTAATGATCGGGTGCCCTTCTGTTGCCTCGGACAGACGTGGCCTAGCCGTGGAACTTGCAGTTAGGCTTCTGCCACCCCACATCAGAGTGTCGCCATCTTTTATTTATATCAGATGTATCAATGTACATTTCAAGTGAAATCGCACTTGCTGTATTATAATTGGAAGTGCAGCCAGATGCTGTTGTGAAGCTGCGGTCACAACTATGTGCTAAGGTGTGCTTCCTGCTGTATGTATGAGAGCTGTGTAGATGTCATGCCAAAAAATAAACGAGACTTGGCCAGTTTGCTTCTCTAGCGGTATATTTAATTTTGACATGAGTGACTTTTAAAATTGTGTCCGAAGGGTTTATACACCAGCAGTTTAGACAAAGCCTTAAGCAACTTTTATATTGTTGTTCTCACTTAATAATGAAGTAGAAGTTACTTAATTGCCAGCAAATAAATAAGTGTCGACAAAGAATATATGTTTAGCCCAGGGAGCAGGAAATTCTGCCCACCTGTTACAGCCAGCCCGGCACCTGTTTTTATGTGGCCTGTGAACTAAGAATGGTCTGTATGTTTTTAAATGGTTAAAAAAAGGAAGAATCATATTTCAGGACACATGAAAATCGTATGAAGTTTGAATTCCAGTGTCCATAAATAAAGTTTCGTTCAGCCGTGCTTACTCGCTTACCTATTGTCTGGGCTGCTTTTGTAAAAACGGCAGAGTGGACTTGTGACTGAGACCATTTGTCCTGAAAAGCCAAACTGTTTGTCTTCTGTCCCAGTGCAGAAATGGTTTGCTGACCTCTGATTTACATTAGCATCTAGCATTGGCGATCTGTGTCCTTAACTGCCCACATAGTGAAAGGGTCAGTGGAGTTTTCATTGCTACGTGCTACACCGTCCATTGCAACTTTGAAGGTGGTAAGATCAGTTTTTCTCCACGGTTTGTGACACTACCGCAGAGAAGAATCGAGTGATGTCATTGTAGAATCTAAGTGTCTATATGGAAGGCTTTTATTTTAAGTAGAACAGTTGTTTTCTGATTGTTTACTTGCGATAAGCAATTATCGAGAACCTCATTTGTGCCAGACATAAATTCTCTGACCGTATACGGTGGATTTCCATTGTAGAGGGCCACTTAGCAGAAAAAAAGCACATTTGTGGTTGACCATGTGTTAAAATTTTAACTTTTTGCATGTCAGAACCTACAAGTAGGTATTTACTTTCCAGCAAAACTCCGTAATGTTAAGAACCTTGAATGTTTAAATGTGAAGAGATGTACATAGACAAATTATGAACAAAAATAGTTTACTATATGAAAATATGTTAGATAATTAAAATATCTGATACAAATCCAGTGACAATAAAAACAGTTGAAAGAATCTTTGTACCGGGCTTGGTGGCTTGTGTCTGTGATCCCAGTGCTTCGGAGATGGAGGTGGGAGGATCACCTGAGTCCTAGAGTTTGAGACCAACCTGAGCCACATAGCGGGACCTTGTTTCTACAACAAAATTTAAAAACTAAATGTGGTGGTGTGTGCTGTGGTTCCAGCTACTTGGGAGGCTGACACGGGAGTATTGCGGGAGCCCAGGAGTTGAAGCTGTGGTGAACTGTGGTTATGCCACTGCACTCCAGCCTGGGCAATAGAATGAGACCCTGACTCAAAACAGCAAAGGAATCTGCTTATATATAATATTCTGTGCTAATTTTTCACTTTTTTTTTTTGAGTCTGGGTCTCACTCTGTCACCCAGACAGGTGCCGTGGCACAGTCACAGCTCACTGCAGCCATGACTGCCTGGGCTCAAGCAGTTTTCCTACCTCACCCCCTGAGTAGCTAGGACTGCAGTACGTGTTGCCCAGCTAATTTTTTATTTTTTCGTAGAGACGGACGGAGTCTCACTATATTACCTAGGCTGGTCTTGGACTTCTGGGCTCAAGTGATCCTCACATCTC
Organism: Carlito syrichta; assembly: GCF_000164805.1. Classification (NCBI taxonomy): domain Eukaryota; kingdom Metazoa; phylum Chordata; class Mammalia; order Primates; family Tarsiidae; genus Carlito; species Carlito syrichta. The sequence continues at coordinate 279,253 of NW_007079992.1, read as the reverse complement.
AGCCTCCCAAAGTGCTGGGATTACAGGTGTGAGCTCTATTTGATTTAGAGCTAATAGTAATAAAAAGTTATAGAAGTGAAGACTCAGTGGAATGTAGTTGCTGACAATAGATTTCTTCGCATCTATTCAGTTTGGGTGTAGACAACTGTGAAGTGAAGGGGAGAGCAAAGAGGCCAAGCTTTATTTACTGTGTAGAATCCCAGCCTGGTTCCTTAGGGGTGTGATCTTGGGTAAATAGCTTAATAAGCCTTGGCCTACAGCTCTTCACTTTTCTGTTCTTTTTTTCCTTTTGAGTCAGTGTCTCACTGTGTCACCCAGGCTAGAGTGCAGTGGCATGCTCACAGCTACTGCATCCTCAGCCTACTGGCCATCCTTCCACCTCGGCCTCTTGAGTAACTGGAACCATAGGTGCTTGCCACCATGCCCGGCTAATTTTTTTTTTTTTGAGTTGGAGTCTCACTCTGTCGCCCAGACTGGAGTGCAGTGGCCGCTCCTGGCCACCGCAGCCTCAACCTGCTGGGCTCCGGCAGTCCTTCCGCCTCAGCCTTCCGAGTAGCTGTAACTACAGGCATGCGTTATCACGCCTGGCTGATTTTTGATTTATTGTAGAGATGAGGTCTCGCCAAGTTGCCCAGGCGGGTCTTGAACCCGCGGGCTCAGGCAGTCCTACTCACCTCAGCCTCCCAAGGCACGGGATTACAGGCTGAGCCACCGAGCCCGGCTAATTTTTTTATTTTGTGTGGAGAAGGTCCTGCCAAGTTGCCTGGGCTGGTCTCGAACACCTGGGCTCAGGCAATCCTCTTGCTTCGGCTGCTCAAAGTGCTGGGATTACAGACTTGACCCACTGTGTCCAGCTCAGTTTTTCACTTTTAAAATACCTGTTTCATATTAGGTGGTTCTGTGAAATAAATGAGGTTGGATGGATAAGCGAATGCATGTAGTTATTCAAATGTTGGATATTTTTTCCTTGACTTCCATCAAGTTTCTAATAATGACAAATGAGTAGCCATTTTTTCTTTTAAAAATGTGATGCCTCACATAGTCCAATTTTTGTTGGATTTCACAGTCTTAAATCACTCTTGTTCATTCCAATGGGCAGTAAAAAAAAAATTACAGGTAAGTACTTAGAACACTCAAGATTTAGGATTTAGATCATGAGTAGATGCAGCAGTAGGGTCAGGGTAGCACCAGGTGAGTACTGAAAATGAGACTGACTTCTTTTTGAAAAACCGATGAGCAAAAATCTATTGAGACCAGTTCCTTTATTTCAATGTTTAATAATAAACCAAGTTATTACAGCTCAGTAATGGGTCTAAAATGTCTCTGTTAGGATGTGATTCTTGTAAGCTGGACTAAGGAAGTGTTACATGTTCAATTAAGTGTTTCTTGCAGCTGCAGTGTTCCTGGCATGGGTCCCTGGGTCCCACCAGTGTTGGGGAGGACGCTGCGGTGGCCACAGACCTTCTGGGACTTGCCTTCCGGTGGCCTGGACGTGTGTGTGAACTTTGTCAGTGTGCGGAGAGCGCTGTGTGTCTTCTCAGTACCCGAGTCTGTCAGTGATTGCCAATGCTGAAGTCATAAAGCATTCGTCAAAGCCAAAGCTTCATATTACTTTAGACTATTTTGGAAAGTGCAGACATTTAGTTGAAATATCCTTTTGTAGCTCGCATTTATGTAGTGTTCCAGGTAAAATGTATTAAAGCATTAAACCTTTTTATGAGGCAAAGTGATTACAAGCCTCGTCCATGCACTCTTGAAAACATGATGTTCTCTTGCAGGAAGTCTCATTTTTCTCGTTCTGTCTAAAGCAGTTTGTGACTCTGGAATCACTGGCACGTGTCAAACAAAATTGTCTTGATGCTGTCTGCTCCCCTCTCTGCTTTAGCTTGTAGTCCGTTCATCCCAGAGACCCATGCTTTTGGGCAGTTCAGGGGGTAGACGTCTGGATTTTTTAGACAAGGCAAAACAGGTTAATAGGAAGAAGATGGGGAAGCAAACATGTCAGGCTGCTAATTCACAGTCGCCCGGAAGGTCTTGTAGAGGGGCCCTTATTTCAGACTATGTTGGCTGTTCCTCACAAACCAAACACTGGTGTGCTGTGCCCTGGCTGCTCCAAGAAGAATGACAGGAAATACGCATTAGAATGAAGGAAGGCTTTAGGCCAGTTCTCTTTCCTTACCTTAAGTACTTTGTATTACCCAGTTTTGTTCAGAGAGATGGAGTTTTCCCAACTTAAAATCCCGACTTAAAAGAAGTCTCAACACACCGAGTAGCAGATTAAATCTTGATTCGTGCCATTCAGCTTCATTGAAGTAGAATTTTTCTACTAAGCAAGAGAAGAGCAAGCCAACTTCAAGTAAAGTCGTTCGGCATCCATGGTGTGCACAATACAGCCGCCACTTACTGTCTGCTGTGTGCTAGTACTTTGTGTGTTTCAAGTACATCTTTGCGGTAACCCTCTGCAAGGAGGCGGCTCTTCTGGTGCTGAGAGGGGCAAGGGCTCGTGTCCCATGAGCCCACACACCCTGCATCTGGCTCCCAAACTCACACCCGCCACTGCGCGGGGCCCTGAGACCCGCCTGCGTGTAGTAACTGATCGCACGCCCTGCCAGGAGCGGTGCTGCCTGTCTCCCCACGGTGGTCAGCCTGGCCCTCCCGGCAGCTCTGGGGGGCGGGGAATTCTCATTTTATGCCCAAGAAAACCATGGAAGACGGAAGAAACTTGCAAGAAACTCACACGGTCTCACAGGAGGAGAGTTGCAGGCGAGCCCTGGACGGTCAGAGCCCGAGCCTCGATGGCCGGGCTTTCCTGCTTGGATGAAGGGTCCCCACGAGCCACGAGTCCGTGCGCTGCCAGGTTGCCCCTGCGCACCTGCGTTTCTTCCAGGTAAACTGGACACTTAGGGCGAGTTTCTTGCTTTGCCGAGAGTAGATCTGAGGATTGTATGTTCGCCCACAAGCTTATTGAAGCCGTTTGTCATGCCGTCTGGAAGTCAGAAGGCGTGAAGTCCACACGCACGGTCTAACCACGAGAAGGCACTCCTTCGCAGCGTGCTCGTCAGCTGCACACGGGCAGCAGTCGTGCCTGACCCACACTCGAGGGGCAACCGCGCGACCGTCAGAAGGTGCCCTGATCTGCCAAAGTGCCCTACAAATAGTGATTTGAGCGCTATTTGGGGTCAGGGGCTGATTATTCTAGCTTAACAGACGTATCCCGAAAAGGGGACTTGAGGCTCCTCACAGCTGAAGAGAAGCGAGTCGTGCCAGGAAGGGTTCACTTCCCCTTCCGTGCTGGGTGAGGAGCAGGCGTCTCCGCTGCTGGGTGAGGAGCAGGCGTCCACAATACTGTTTCTCTTCGTAGGAAGCAAACAGAGAACTCAGTTTTTATTTCTGGCGGCAATCAAGGTTGCCAAAAATAAAGACTTTTGTGGACTCACCTGCCAACTGAATTCAAGAGTAGGCAAAGAGCTACTCTTGTGAATTCAAGAGTAGGCAGAAGAGTTTGGGCTTCAGTGTGCAGGGGGGGAAACTGAGGCCCACAGCGTCGGAGTCACAGACCCAGCCAGCTGCTGTGTTACTCCAGAACGGCACCCTTCCACTGCCCGGGTGGCTTCCCAGTGGGCCTGATCTTGGTTATGCAGGCCTCAGCTGGTGCAGCTGTTTTGTGGTAAGCTACAAGCCTTTAATACATACGGTTGAGTAGATAATGATTTCAAGAGCTGACATTTAAGAATGAGACATTTTCTCTTCTAACTTCCAAACCAGTTCTAAAAACACACCTAGGGGAATTTCGGACTGACTCGTGTGAAGGGAATGCTTTTGGATAAATGTATAGGCCATGAGAAAGGCAATATTTTGAGATGACTAATATTTGAGACATTCATGTGGGTACATTCTGATCTGCCAGTTTAATATTTTCTATTATAAAATGTTATACAAACAAATGTAAATAATTGTTCACAGGGCTCATTAACAATTTATCCACTTCCAGAGATGCTCAGCAACAGTCTGCTGTCTCCCAAACTGTTTATTTCACATGAGAAATTGCTTGGCGCGTAAGTTTCCTGTGTTACTGTATTATATTTTGGTTCCAAGTAATGGTAATTGACTGACTGTGCTTTAAGCAAAGACAGGAAAGATGAGAGAAGTGTCAGGAAACCAGGAGCCAGAGCTGCAGCAGGGACACTGCAGCAAGGATTCTCTCTGCAGCACAGATGTGTGGAGACACGGCGTTGCCCCGGTGGAGACAGGTCCACGTGGCATACCACCGCCCGGGACAGAAGGCTGGTGGACGCGGAGCTGCTGGAATCTGTCTTGGAGAGTCAGGGACTTCGCGGGAGTAAATGTTTCCATTTTTAGGGTCCTTCTCGCCGTGGTGGACGCTGTGTTTAGGATGGAGAGTTAACTGCCACCATGGCAACCAGACTGGATTGGCTTCATTCCTTCCCACTTAATTGAGACGTCACTCAGGGAATGGGAAGTCATGTTTGTGTTTTAAGGTAAGTACAAGTCAGGTGAAGGAGGGCAAAGTGCAATTATTCTGTGGTCAAGATACATGATTTGCAAAATGGCTCTGATTCGCGGCACTATCGATCATCGATCTGCTCCATAAGCATGAGAAATCAGAAGGTGGCTAACAGGAAAATACTGTCATGACACAAAGATCTTCATAAAATACCAGGTAGTTGAAAGTCAAAACACACAAGGATGAACCTGGCTGACATTTTCACCGCTTGTCATTCAGTGCACAGGCTGGCGAGGAGCGTTCACTTGGCAGATTTTGGAACCCACGCAGAACCAAGAAGGTGAATTCCTTGGGAAGCGCCGAGTTGAGTGTTGAGAAGAAAAAGGTGAGCAGTTGAGAGCCCAGTCCACGGCCGTGGCAATGGGTAGAGCTGCAGGGGAGGGATGAGACTAGAGTGTGTGAGGGTGATTAGAAACGGCTTGCCGGGGTTACGGCACGTTACTCCATATTTCAGAAATGGTCTGGAAGGTTCAGTGTAAAGTCAGCCCAGCATGATTGTTCATTAAGCTCTGACAGGACATAGATGTGATGCAACTCTTAGATGGGGTTATGATTTCTGCCACCGAGGTCATAACTAAATAGACCGTAGAAGCACAAATTTAATACTAGCAAAAACTCAAAGTGGCAGGATTACTGTAATTACTGCGGTCAGTATCTTGAAGTAAAACACATGGGCAGATTTACTCATTTCATTTCCTCTTGCATTCCTACAAGGTTATTTTGTAGTTTGACTCTTATGACAATTTTATTTGTATTTTTAATATCTGGCATCGGAAAGCAGCTAGTGAATGACATGTCTGGCTTTACCGTGAAGTTATGACAGTTTTTTTGGGATAAAAGATCATTCATCATCAACAGCATTATATTTTCTTCAGCGATGGGGCGATTTGGCATCTTTACGAGGGGGACCCCAAAAAAATCTGGAATTTTTCTTTGGAGGGTGGGTCGCCTATAGTACAGGCCTCCCCGGCTAGGTAAGTCTTCCGGGTACCCGTTGGCATCAGTGTACCAGCCAGCGTTGTGAGAGGCCTCACTCAGCTTCAGGAAATTTTTTTTTCTGGAGAATCTTTCAACACGTCTGTCCCTTTCATGATGGGCGATTGATGGGCACACCGTGCTGAGTGTTAGCGATTTTTAACCAAAGCGGTCATGACCCCCATGCCCCACCCTCCCTATTTCCCCTATTTCGCCCCAAGCGGCTTTTTTTGGTTTTTCCCCAGATGAAAAAAGTCCTCAAAGGGAAACGTTTGCCGATGTGGAAGATGTGACACAAAAACGGCAGAAGCACTAAAAGGCATCAGAATGGATGAGCTCAAAAACTGTTCTGAGCCATGGAAAAAGGGTCTCGGTAGGTGTCTTGGGTCAAACAGAAAGCCCTTTGAAGGTGATTGAAGTTTAAACATGTAAGGACGAATAAACCATTTTTATAAATAGATTCTGGGTTCTTGGGGTCTCCCTCGTGTAGTTGAGGGAGCTGGGCCAACACTTCTCAAGTGTAGGAAAAACAGAGCGTCTACCCTAGAAACATACCTGGACAATGGCATCAGATAGATAGCATTCAGTCGATCAGTACGCTCAGTCCTGTAGGCGCCATGAAGAGCTCCTGATCCATATGGCGGACTGAGTTAGTCCCAAACACGTAAAAATGCTGGATAAATAAGAAGGAAGGAAAAAGTTGTAAGTGCACACCCAAGAGAAAACACAAGAAAATGTGTTACCCATGCGCCAGAAAGAAGGAAATAAGAGCAAAAACAGCGAGCAGCTGTTGAAGAGGGAGGCCTGGGACCTGGGCCTTGTCCACCAAGACACCCACCCTGTCAGTCACAGTGACGAGGTCACGATCTGGTGGGAACCCACATCCATCGCGACCTGTCCTTCCTGGGACTTCTTTCTGGAGCTATCAGCAGAATTCCTGTCTTTTCACTGGAGCTGCCAAGCATAAGGGTTTAGGTCTGGACCTCCTGATGGTGGTCTCAGCCACCGTGTAGCGAGGGTCTGCCTGGGAAATGGAGAGAAATACAGTGTCCTGATGCCTTTGGTGGAGCCCCTGAAGCCACTGGAGCCCCGAGATGCCCGGTATGGAAGTCAGTCTGTTTGTTGAGCTAATTCAAGCAGGGCTTGTACACTAACCAATCCAGCCACCACCTCTACTTCCAAGCCTGCCGGCTTCCCCAAGATAACAGTTGTCTACAGCTGGTGGGTGCCTGTCTTTACAGCCCTTTTTAAATGAAATTATACACACAGCTCCACGGTGGTTTTAAAACGTGCGCCAATCTCACATTCCCCCATTGATGCATGGAGCCTGGTCTCCCTCCCCTCGCCTGGGGGCGGGCCTTGGCGTCTGCCTTCTTGGGGAGAATGCAGGGGGCGTGACCCCGTGAGACTCCCCTGGCAGGGCCGCCACCTGGCAATGCAACTTCTGATCGAACCTTTCTACTGTTGACAGATAGATGCCGAACTCTAAGGTAGATAGATATATATACATTTTGAGTTGGAGTCTCACTCCGTCGCCCAGACTGGAGTGCAGTGGCCGCTCCCGGCCACTGTAGCCTCGACCTGCTGGGCTCCGGCAATCCTTCTGCCTCAGCCTTCCAAGGAGCTGGAACTACAGGTGCGCGCTACCACGCCCAGCTGATTTTTTGACTTATTGTGGAGATGACGTCTCACCAAGTTGCCCAGGCGGGTCTTGAACCTGCGGGCTCAGGCAATCCACTCACCTCAGCCTCCCAAGGCACGGGATTACAGGCTGAGCCACCGAGCCCGGCTTCTAAAATATTTTAAGATGATTTATTCCTGAGCCTGGCACTTAAGCCCAGGTATACCGACCCTCAGAGGTCCTGAGGACATGTGCCCTAATGCTGGCTTGGTTATATACATTTCAGGAAGGCAGAAGTTATAAGAAACCGTAAATCAATATACGTGAGATTTTCATTGGTTTAACCCAGGAAGGACGGACGTTTTCAAGCAGGAAGGTTGGGGCAGGGGCTTGCAGGTCATTGACAGATTCAAAGATTTCTTATTCCTTTTTTCTTGGATCTGCGTCTCACCCTGTCGCCCAGGCTGGAGTGCAGTGGCACGCTCACGGCTACTGCTGCCTCAACCTGCCGGGCTCAGGTGATCCTTCCGCCTCAGCTTCCCAGTAGCTTGTGCCACCACACCCGACTGATTTTTTTTTAAACGTAGGGATGAGGCCTTGCCAAGTTGCTCAGGCTGATCTCGAAACCCTGGACTCAGGCAGTCCTGTTGCCTCGGCCTCCCATAGTGCTGGGATGACAGGCATGAGCCTTGGCACCCGGCTTAAAGATCTCTTGCCTGCTAATTTGCAGTGCCTATCTAAGGACCGGGGAAGTCAGTAGAGGAGGTGCTTTGCTACGACAAGGGAGTGGGAAACTCCAGGTAGGAGGCCGACTTCGGGGGGGCCAGACAAGTGCCTCACATGGCTCCCCGGAATCTGGGAAGCCCAAGAGATGGCTTTGCGGGGCCACAAACCCTCTCTGTTTGTGGTGCGATGTCCCAGAGCCAGGTTGGAGAGCAGGCTTCGGGAGGTAGGGAAAGAGAGTCATAAAACCCTGCCTGACAAGTCCTTATCAGGCAGTGACTCCCCCAGCCTCTTAGTGAGGAATCTGGGTGAGGGGGAGAAAAAGTCAGGTTTGGTCCTCACGGGATGCCCACCCTCAGGACACTGCCGCCTGGAAAGGCTGCGCCAGGCGTTCCGGTCGCCTCTTCAGCTGCGGTCCCAGCTGGTAGCTGGTGCCAGACGCCAGGCACACGCGTGAGCCAGCCTATAGGCGCTACCTGTCCCTGCCCCCAGCTGCTGCCTGAGCGGAGACAAGCTGTCCTCTCCCAGCCCTGCCCAAGCTGCAGCTCCGTGAGCAAATGAATGTCATCGTGTTAAGCCATGAAGTTGTAGGCGACTGCTATGTTGCGATAGGTGGCCAGGACAGTACCTGTGCAAAGACAGTCCGTCTAGGGTACCTGGTCCACCCCCAGAGGAGTGAGGGCCAGCTAGAAGCCAAAACATCACCTGCATGCAGCCTACTTACGTGGTCAACTCCCAGTTGTACCCCACATCTCCATAATAAAAAAATAAAGATTAAAAAGAGTCTTTCCCATAAGTGGGATCATACCCTGTGTGTTGGTCTTCAACACATTATTTTTTTCTATGTAACATTTGTCCTGGAGTTCTTTCCATACCGATACATAAAGATTAGTGTACACGCTATTAACCACGCACAATTATGTCCCGTGGCTATGCTATGATGTATCTAAACACTTCTCTAATGATCAGCGGTTATATTGTATTATTTTATTATTTTTTTTTTTATTTATTTTGGTTTGGAGTCTCACTCCATCGCCCAGGCTGGAGTGCAGTGGCATGCTCACGGCCACCCCAGCATCGACCTGCTGGGCTCTGGCAATTCTGCCTCAGCCTTCCAGGTAGCTGGAACTACAGGCACATGCCACCACACCCAGCTAATTTTTTGATTTTTAAAAAATTTTTATTGTAGAGAGGAGGTCTCACCAAGTTGCCCAGGCTGGTCTCAAACCCACAGACTCAGACAATCCACTCTCCTCAGCCTCCCAAAGTGCTGGGATGACAGGCTGAGCCACTGAGCCCGCCCTATATTGTTTTAAATTTGCCTTTACAGCAAGCCATTCTGATATGAATACCTTTGTATTGGTCTCATACTGTACACGGATGAGAAGAGTCCAGTATGCTGTGCCCCCTTTTTTTTTTTTGAGTTGGAGTCTCACTCTGTTCCCAGACTGGAGTGCAGTGACACACTCATAGCTACTGCAGCCTCGACCTGCTGGGCTCAGGTGATCCTTTGATCTCAGCCATCTAAAAAGCCGGAACTGCAGGCACGTGCCACCATGGCTGGCTAATTTTGTGATTTATTGTAGAGGTGAGGTCTCGCCAAGCTTCCCAGGCTGGTCTCAAACCCATGAGCTCAGGCAATCCTCTCACCTCAGCCTCCCAAAGTGCTGGGATTATAGGCGTGAGCCACTCCGCCCAGCCCACTGTGACCTTTTCACTTCCATCACCAGTCAGGAAGAATACCTGCTTCCGGCAGGCATGGTGGTCACGCTTGTGATTTCAGCACTTTGGGAAGCAAAGGCAAGAGGATCCCTTTAGCTCAGGAGTTCTCGACCAGCTTGGGCAACGAGGTGAGACCTCGTCTCTACGAAGTAAACAAGAAATAAAAAAAGTTAGCTGGGCATGGTGGTGCGTATCTGTAGTCCCAGCTACCAGGGAGGCTGAGGCACAAGGATTGCCTGAGCTCAGGAGGCTGAGACTGCCATGAGCCATTGATGGTGCCCCTGCACTCCAGTCAGGGCAACAGAGTGAGACCCCAACTCGAAAAGAATGCCTACTTTCCTTGCCTTCTTGTCACTGGATAGTAACCTAAAGAGCTTTTTTTTCTTGAGAGAAACATCATTATACATAGTTATACAATGCATGATATAAAATACTTATAATATTACATGCTACATATGTATTTTACAGTGCATATCCGCATTTATCTATATAAATATGTGTATATGTAATTTACACTTCCCTTGTTTCTGTTGACTTTGTGCAACTTTTCAGATATGTATTAGAAATTTGTATTCTAAAATTTGTTTTCCTATTGCCTTCTGACATGCAATATTTTCTTTGAGCTTGTTATTTTATTTTGTTTTTATTTTTTTATTTTTGGATTGGAGTCTCACTCTGTCACCCAGACTGGAGTGCAGTAGCTGCTCCCGGCCACTGCAGCCTCGACCTGCTGGGCTCCGGCGATCCTTCCGCCTCAGCCTTCCAAGTAGCTGGAACTACAGGCGCGTGCTACCACGCCTGGCTCATTTTTGTTTTATTGTAGAGATGAGGTCTCGCTAAGTTGCTCGGGCGGGTCTCGAACCCGCGGGCTCAGGCAATTCACTCACCTCGGCCTCCCAAAGCGTGGGGTTACAGGCTGAGCCACCAAGCCCAGCGAGCCTGTTATTTTATATTTGTTAATGGCATCTTTGTCATAAAGAAGCTTTCCACTTTGAGATTGTTATCTCTGAAATGTTTCCTTTATAGAATTTTATATTTTGCTTAAGAAAGTCTTTCCACCTTAACATTATAAAATATCATCCTACATTCTTTGCATTTTTGTTTTACTTTACATTTTTTCAGATACCTCCTGAGCCTTTCTGGAGTTTATTTTGGCTTTCAGGGTTGGGAGTCCCTGAAATTCTTTGACTACAGTGGGTGGGGTGAGGCTGCCCTGTGTTGTCGGGGGAAGGTGGGCCAACCCTGCAGGGGAGCCTGGGTGTCGGCTTCTGGTACTCACGAGCTGTCTGACTTGGGTGGGGCTTCTCCATCTCTCTGAGTGGCTCACACCTGTCACCCCAGCACTTTGGGAGGCCGAGGCGAGAGGTTTGCCTGAGTCCAGGGATTAGAGACCAGCCTGGGCAACTTGGCGAGACCTTGTCTCTACAAGAAATCAAAAAATTAGCCGGGCTTGGTGGTGGGCGCCTGTTGTCCCAGCTCTTCTGGAGGCTGAGGCGGAAGGATCTCCTGAGCCCAGCAGTTCGAGGCTACAGAGGCTGTGAGCATGCCACTGCACTCCAGCCTGGGCGACAGAGTGAGACTCTGACTCAAAGAAAAGAATTAAGTGTTAAATAGGATTGGAGGTAGTGGACATGAGAGTCTTGTTCTGATTAGAGTGTAAATACTTTGAGTTTCACTATTATTCTGATTACACCAGAGCTTTATTTATTTATTTTTTTGAGTTGGCATCTCACTCTGTCACCCAGGCTGGCACGCTTGCGGCCACCACAGCCTTAACCTGCTGGGCTCAGGTGATCCTTCCACCTCAGCCTTCCAAGTAGCTGGAACTACAAGGGCGCGCCACCACACCCACCCAGTTTTTTGATTTATTGTAAAGACGAGGTCTCACCATGTTGTTCAGGCTGGTCTTGAACTCCTGAGCTCTGGCAATCCTCTTGCCTTGGCCTCCAAAGTGCTAGGATAACAGGCATGAGCCACTGCATCTCTGGCTAGAAACCAGAGATTGCATGTCATTGTTGCTTTGTCAGATACAGGAAAGTTCCTCCTATGATTCTTAGTATTTTCAGAGTATTTCCAAAAATTGGTGCTGAATTTCTTCAGATATGTCTTTTGATGTGAGGATGAGAGTAGGGGCCACTATGTGTGAGTCTTCTTCCTTCTCCTTTTTTAACAATTTAGTACATTTTGAGGCTGGGCGCAGTGGCTCATGCCTGTAATTCCAGCACATTTGGAGGCCGAGGCAGGAGGGTTGCTTGAGCCCAGGAGATCAAGACCAGCCTAAGCCACAAAATGAGACCCCAGTCTCTAAGAAAAAAAATTTTTAAAAACTTGCCAGGCATGGGGGCCCACGCCTGTGGTCCTAGCTACTCGAGAGGCTGAGGTGGAAGGATTGCCTAAGCCTAGGAGTTCGAGGCTGTGACAAGCTGTGATCTTGCCACTGCACTCCGGGTGACAGAGAGAGACCTGACTCTAAATAAATAAATAAATGGAAATAACCTGTGACAATCTCAGCCTTGGTAGGATGAACCCTTCATAACTGTGCCGGAAAGCCTTCTAGTGCATGGCCGTATGTGATTTGGTTGTATTCTAATATTTATTTTCATGTCTCTGAAATCGGGCTTTTTAGAAAACTGTTCTCATCTTGCTTTGGCGTCCCAATTGTATTAACCTGTGGAATGAGTCTAGAAGGCTTACCTCTTGTTTATGCTTTGGGGCATTTATATCACATAGGAATTATTGGTCCCTTGAAGATTTGTTAGAAGTAACTGGATGAATACTAATTTTAGCAGTAAATCTTTGGCTGTCTTTCTGAGGACCTCTATCTCTTCTTGACACAATTTTTTTTTTTTTTGAGTCAGGGTCTCACTCTGTCACCCGGGTGGACCCACCTCAGCATGTCAAGTAGCTGGGACTACAGGCCTGCGCCACCACACCCGGTCAATTTTTATTTTTTGTAGAAATGAGGTCGTGCTATGTGGCTGGTCTCAAACTCCTGGGCTCCAGCGGCCCTCCCAGCGTGGCCTCCCAAAGTACTGGGATTACAGGCAAGAACCACCGGCTTGGCTCCGTGTTATCCTGTAAGGAGAGTGGGCTTTACAGGGATTAGGTAGGCAGTCAGAGAAAAGCTTAAAAATCATGATGCGGAAAATAGACAGCAACAATGAATCCCGTGTGAATCACGACTGTCAGTCATAAACCTAATTTTGAAGGTAAACAGCTAAGCAGATCCAAAAAGGCCAGTAAGCCTGGTGAGTCTTGTTACAGCCACTGGCTGACTGGCATGAGTTAAAGCGGGGAGTGACCCTAGTACAATTTGAACTAAAGTTACGGGAGGGATATTTTCAGTGTTGCCCACTGAGTGGGCCAAAAGGCTGTGTTAGGTCAGGTTTTGCCAAGGCACCAGCACAAGCTCCTGGTGGTGGAATTTTAATCACACCATGAGCTCATCAAGTGAAAAAGACGGCATGAAGGGGGCAAGGGTGTCCTTAGGATATGGAGTCTTGTTCTGAGGTCTTAGGAAAGCGGTTTCCAGTGTGGAAAATGTCACCTCATCCTGGTTGGGTTTGAATGTCTCTGGCTATGACATCAAGTGGCTGGGTGAGCTTTCTGTGTGGTTCCTACATTAGGCACGAGGCATGTTCCCTAAAAATGTCTAGTATGTTTATCTATCTATCTGTCTGTCTATTTATTTATTTTTTGAGTAGGAGTCTCACTCTGTTGCCTATGGAGTGCAGTAGCACGCTCACGGCCACTGCAGCCTCAACCTTCTGGGCTCGTGTGACCCTTCTGCCTCCACCTCTTGGGTAACTGGGACTACTGGTGTGTGCCACCACGGCCAGCTAATTTTTAAATTTTTTTGTAGAGATGAGGTCTTGCCATGTTGCCCAGGCTGGTCTGTAACTCCTAGGCTCAGGCAGTCCTTTCACCTCCACCTCCCTAAGTGCTGGGATTATAGGTGTGAGCTATTGTGTCTGGCACACGTCTAGTTTTAGCTGACAAGGCTTTTATTTTATTCCCATTTTGTTAATTTTATGGAAGAAAGTTGGATTAGAGGAACCTAGAACACGAGAGCTTTGCCCACTGAATGGACTAAAAGGCTGTGTTAGGCTATGAGAGCTTTTCTTTAGAGGTATAACTTTGTTTTCCTACATTGGTCATGTGGGAATCTCAGATCTAAAAACCTCTGAGATTAGGAAACCAAACCAAGGCAAACATTAGATTTCACCAAGAGTCTTAAGGTTCCTGCACCTGCCAGGAAGTGAGTTTTTATTTCCTCACTGGAAGACTGAGAACCCTTGAAGTCAGGAATTGTATACATATCATCTATCTATCTATCTATCTATCTATCTATCTATCTATCTATCTATCTATCTATCTATCATGTCAGGGTCTCACTCTGTCACCCAGACTGGAGTGCAGTGGCACGCTCACGACCACCCCAGCATCCACCCGCTGGGCTCCGGTGATCCTTCCGTCTCAACCTTCCAAGTAGCTGGGACTACAGGTGTGCATGACCACGCTTGGCTAATTTTCTATTTACTGTAGAAACGAGGTCTCACTAAGTTGCCGGATTGGTCTTGAACCCACGGGCTCAGGCAATCCGCTTGCCTTGGCCTCCCAGAGTGCTGGGATGACAGACTGAGCCACCGAGCCCAGCCTGGCCTCTCTTATTTTTAAGAGACAGGGTCTCATTCTATAGTCCAGGCTGGAGTGCAGTGGCATGAACATAACTCACTGTAAGATTGAACTACCGGGCTCAGCTAATCCCCCTGCCTCGGCTTCCCAAGTAGATAGGACTACAGGTGCATACCACCACGCTGGCTAATTTTCATTTTTATTTTGTGGAGATGGGGGTCTTGCTACATTGCTCAGACTGATCTTGAACTCCTGGCCTCAAGTGATCCTCAGTCCGAGGCCTCCCAGAATGCTGGGGTTACAAGTGTGAGCTACCACGTCCAGCCTATATTTTCAAATATGACATTGACAGTTGTTTTCCATGGTATTCTGCTATCGAGAGAGAGAGAGATTTTTCTTGGATTTATGCAAATAGCCATAGGAATACTCACAAATAGCTTTTGAATTCTGGGGAATCAAATAAGAAACAAAAACAAATGTTTTGCATCCATATTTACAAAAGTAGCCTTTACCAAATCACTGTAAATTATGGATAGTTTAAAAGAGAAAATATTCTTAAATCTGGAAAACAAGACATTTAAGTAAGGAACAAATATTGTGTCAGATAAAATAAAAAATATTTATTCAGTGTTATGTAATCAACTTTTGTTTCATAGTTTTATGAAACCGTCAGTCTTTATTCTGAAATTTTTTATGTAGTCCATTGATTTCAAAGTCATTAGAAACCTGTTGGTAACAGTATTGTTTTTGTGATTTTTTTTTGAGTTAGAATCTCACTCTGTCGCCCAAACTGGAGCGCAGTGGCCGCTCCCGGCCACCGCAGCCTCGACCTGCTGGGCTCCGGCGATCCTTCTGCCTCCACCTCCCAAGTAGCTGGAACTACAGGCGCGCTCTACCATGCCCGGCTGATTTTTGATTTATTGTGGAGATGAGGTCTCGCCAAGTTGCCCAGGCGGGTCTCAAACCCGTGGGCTCAGGCCATCCTCTCACCTCGGCCTCCCAAAGTGCTGGGATGACAGGCTGAGCCACGAGCCCGGCTCGTTGGTGACAGTACTGTTGGAGGCCAGGTGTCTTGCTGGAGCCTTGGGAACTCCTTGGCTTCTGGGTCGTACCGTCGGGCCCTCGGGATGCTGAAGCCTGCCCTGGGTCCTTGGCGGACGTGGAGGGGGAAGCCCCTGGCTTCCTTGTCCTGGGCCTTTGCTGACGGTCAAGTCCTGCCTCAGTGTCTCTCTGTAACCCTGCTGGGGTCGCCATCCTTCCCCATTGGACAGAAGACACACACTAGGGTGGTGAACAGAGTGAGGGTCAGGATTAAAATGCAGTGGGATGGTCACAGCTCACCACAGCCTCAACCTTCTGGGCTCAGAGGAACCTTCTGACTCAGCCTCCCGAGTAGCTTGGGACTACAGGCGTGTGCCACCACACCTGCATAACTTTTTTGTGCAGAGACGGGGGTCTCACTATGTTGCCCAGGCTGGTCTTGAACTCTTGGACTCAAATAATTCTCCTGCCTTGGCCTCCCAAAGTGCTGGAATTACAGGTGTGAGCCACTGCATCTGGCCTGTTTAGCTATTTCAGTTTTTAAAAATCTTATTTGGATATGACCAAGACATTTATTGAGTAACATTTAATTTAACATAACATAACTTTAACATAAATAACATTAACAGTTTTTTAAAGAGCATTTTATTTATAATTACCTAATTTATTTATTTTTATTTAATTTTAATTTTTTTTATTTTGTATTTTTTTGAGTTGGAGTCTCACTCTGTCGCCCAGACTGGAGTGCAGTGGCTGCTCCCGGCCACCGCAGCCTCGACCTGCTGGGCTCCGGTGATCCTTCCGCCTCAGCCTTCCGAGTAGTCGGAATTACAGGCGCGCGCAACCATACCCGGCTGATTTTTTGATTTATTGTAGAGATGAGGTCTCGCCAAGTTGCCCAGGTGGGTCTCGAACCTGCGGGCTCAGGCAATCCACTCACCTCAGCCTCCCAAAGCGCAGGATTACAGGCTGAGCCACCGAGCCCAGCTCTAATTTATTAATTTTTTAAACAATTGCATAAGTAATAGATTACTTATGAAAATTGAGATATTAGATAAAACTAGTTATTATTTTAAGTTTTTTATTAACAAATTTTATAGCTTATTAACATTGGATGTTTACCTATGTAAAAAAATTGTTAATTTTAATTAACTGTAAGTTAATCTTTAACATAAAGTTAAAAATATGGGTATCCTGTCAATGTGGAAAATGTTGCTGTTTTAATTAGATCAAAATGTCGAATCTTATCTATTAAAGAATTACATATACGGGCTGGGCGCAGTGGCTCATGCCTGTAATCCCAGCACTTTGGGAGTCGGATGCAAGAGGATTGCCTGAAGTTCAAGACCAGCCTGAGCAACATGGCGAGACCTCTTTTCTACAATAAATCAAAAAAGTAGCCAGGTGTGGGGGCGCACACCTGTGATTCCAGCTATGTGGGAGGCTGAGGTTGAAGGATCACCTTAGCCCCGCAAGTTGAGGCTGTGGTGGCTGTGACTGTGCCACTGTACTCCAGCCTGAGGGTCAGAGTGAGACTCTGACTCAAAAAAAAAAAGAATTGCATATACAAAGATAATTTTGTCTTAGGTAGGGTTTATAACTCTGTGTCCTTAAATCATCCAGCAGAGGCAAATATAAAACAGTGTGACCAGTAAATCCAAGAAAAAAATGTATGTTCACAATTTTGAAGACATTTCTAAATTTTATCAACAATTTAAAAAACAATTTATTAAAGATTAATTTAAGCCACATGCACTAAAATCAAATTGGGCTAATGACTATATATTTTTTTATGGGTCCTCATTTAGTTAAGCCAGTCAGAATAAAGTTTTCTAAGAGATTTCTGGCTGACTATACCAGATTTTATTATAGACACAGTATACAACATAATACTTGTACATATGCATGAACACATCTAAACACAAATACATACACATAAATAAAGATCTTATAGTTTTTATTTTAGAATTTTAGTCATAAGATAGTAAAACATATAAACTCACAAGTTTATAAAAGAGAAATTATTTTTCTGACAAGATAAAGCCAAACTGAAGATTATTTTAATAGGCAGTCTTATAAAAGGCTGTGACCAAATTTGGGTAAAGCAATTTGGGTCACCTACCAATATTCTGAATTGGACAAGGAATGGTTAAGCGTGAAAATGTGGCTGGATTATGTGAGGAGGCCCAAAAGCTAAGAGTCATTCTAACAAGGGTTGTACAGTATTTTCTTGGACTCAATATTTTGTCCTTGAAGATAAGACTGCTGTCAACCCTTTAAGTATAAAGAAGTGTCTTTTAGATGGGCGTTTCAGCTTTTGCTTTTAAAAAGCCGTATGAAGGTCAAAGTGATTTTCTCTTATATCTGCAGATTTTCAAGTGTTTTTACTTAAATAGTCAATATGCCAGAAGAGCTGAGGAATTTTGAAGAAGGGGATTTCGCTTAGGGAAGGATAAAGAGGAGAAATTGTAAGAAGGGGGCGAGTCAGCTCTGAAGGAAAGTGTCTCAGCTAGCTTGCAAACCGTAATTTGTAGCAAGACAGTCTTCAAGTCCTGAATATTTTTCTTTAGCCTCAAGATCAATGGTACATGCATACCTTATTTGGAGTGTGTGATCTTATAGCCGTGATCTTTTAGCTGAGTTTTAAGAACAACAGACTGTTCGAATGATCCCTAGAATGTCTGAACATGCTACCAGCTGGAGTCCCAGAAAATATCCTGGCATGCCTGTGAACTTTGAGAGCTCATTTTATGGGTACTCTGGTTTAATGCCAAATACACAAAGCCAACTCAGTGCAAGTGCTGAATACACGAGGTCCACATAAATGCAAGTACAAATGGAAAATGAAGTATGGGTTTACCAGGAAGGACGATAAGCCTTCTCCAGATGAAGGGGGAAAACCCCTTCGTCCCAGCCTCGGAACTGAGGTCAACAGGAGAAAAATAAACCTCTGCGACAGGAGATGGAGATCTCCCAGATCGGAGGGGAAAGGCCCTGCTCAAACAAAACGGGAGGGCGAGGAAGCCTCTCCAGGAGAAAGACCCTCCCAACCAAATCTCAAATAGAACAGAGCTTGCCCAAATCAGGAGTTCTATCTAAAAGAGACTCGTGGGGAGGAGGCGGGGGGAGCAGTGACCCCCACAGGCAGGGGACTCAAAGGGCCCCCGTGTGGGCACCTCATACTGTAGTTCCAGGGGCCATGATTCTTCCCAAGATGAGTCGGCTTTGGATTTCACTTCCAACACCACGTATGTCAACGTCAAAGAAAACATGTCGGGATACATCTCTAACATCTTATCTGGGATTCAAGAATCGCCATTTGAGGCGGACACACGGACCGGGTCATCTTCGGTATGTCCGACCAGTGAGGAGGAGGGTGGAGGTTTTACAAACAGGAACACGTTCTGTGTTGCTCTTTTGAGAACGTTCTTTGGCACCAGCAACATTTGGGGGGACTGTGGAGCTCGGATTGGTGAGTGACCGTGGTAGGTAAAACTAGTCTGAGAGTCACTGCCGGGTGTTTCGGACACGGTTAGATAAAACGGGGCTCGGGTTGCAGCAGGCCCTCTCAGTCACAGCACCCAGGCTTGCAGGGAGTAACATTCTTGGAGCAATGTCATGTGTCCTGAGAGCCCCGCCCCCCAGAACATAAAGACCAATTGATGTGCTCCGTTGGCCAACATTCTGGTATCTTTCCTCTCAAAGTAGACATCTTACTGCTTTATGGAGGCTTGCTTCCCACTGACGAATGTCTTCACTTCCCATGCCACCTTGCATCTCAGAAATTCTACGTGGGATTTTTTTTTCCTACCTTAAGAACTGACTTTAGGGTTTCCTTTAAGGGAAATCTGTGGGTTTACTCTTTAAGATCGAGTGGAAAAATATATCCATTTCACTTTCATTTTTATAAGGCAGTTGCTTGGGTGAAGAATTCTAGAGTGACAGAATTTTTTTCTCTCAACACTGAGAAACTTCCACTGACTGTTAACATCTATGGTTGCTATACAGAAGCCAGTAGGTCACCTAATTGCCCTCCTTTGTGGTGATTTCTCCCCCCCTCAGACAGCTTTTAAGAGCAATTTTTCTTTTGAGTTCTATAAGTTTGCTTTGATGTGTCCATTTTGTTTTGTTTTAAAATTTTTCTTAGACTCCACTGAGCTTCATCTGAAGACTGGCAGCTGTCAATAGTTTTCAAAAACACTCACCTATTACCTTTTCTAAGTTTCCTCTTCTCCGTTCGCATTCTCATTCTCTCCTTCCTTCTCTTATTCTCATTTCAAAATATATTTTCTTTTTTCTCTCTCTACACATTGCACTCTAGATCATTTCTGTGACTCTGCCTTCCAGATCATGAATTCTCTTGTCAGTAATATCTGATCTACTGCTTATCCAGTGCATTGATCGTAAATTTTTAGTTCTACATTTCTAAAACTTACTTGGTTGTTTTTAAGATTTCCCTGTTGTTTGACCATCTGTTAAGCTTCTCTTATTTTTAAATCACATTGAACAGTTATTCTATAATCTTTGAAAGTTCTAATTTCTGAAGTCTGAGAACTTTATGTTGCTGTCTGTCTGGTTCTCATGACACAATCATGGCTCACTGCAGCCTTGACTTCCTGGGCTCAGATGACCCTTCCACCTCAGCCTCCCTAGTCGCTGGGTCTACAGGCACACACCACCATACCTGGCTAGTTTTAAAATTTTTTGTAAGGACAAGTTCTCACTATGCTTCCCAGTCTGGTCTCTCCAACTTGTGGGCTCAAGCAATCTTCATATCTCAGTCTTCCAAAGTACTGGGATTACAGGTGTAAGCCACCGTGCCCAGCCCATTATTGACTTATTTAACCCTTTTCTCCAGCAAAATGCTTCTGGCTTTAGAGAGTATTCGATCAGGCACTGCTCCTGATTCCAAATCCTCCCACTAATTCTGCCTAACATAAGATAAAAGGAGTGGAACATTGGAGCCTTAAACACAGTATTTTTTTTTTCTTTTTTGAGTTGGAGTCTCACTGTTGCCCAGGCTGGAGTGCAGTGGCCCGCTCATGGCCACCCCAGCGTCAACCTACTGGGCTCCAGCGATCCTCCCGCCTCAGCCTTCCAAGTAGCTGGAACTACAGGCGCGCGCTACCACGCCGGCTAGTTTTTTTATTTATTGTAGAGATGAGGTCTCACCAAGTTGCCCAGGCGGGTCTCGAACCTGCGGGCTCAGGCAATTCACTCACCTCGGCCTCCTAAAGCACCGGGATTACAGGCTGAGCCACTGGGCCCAGCCTAGGAACAGTCTTGCTGATGTTTGTTAAGAGTTTTACTGTCTTTCTGCATTTGTTTTCTAGTGCCGAGAATTTCTGAGCTGCTTAGGAAAGACGGAGGTTCCTGGGAGGTGGTGGAGGAGATATTTTGAGAAGAGCTGAACTGGCAGTTCCCTCCTCAAATCCCATCAGGAGTGTCTGCCGATATGACCATGTGGTCTTCGAACCCAAAGATCCTTCCTGACTACCAGGCCTTCGAGGCGAAGGCTTTTCCTGCTCTGCTAATTAGTTCTGCTTAATCACTTGCTCATTGGAAAACCTCAAAAATGCCTACACCATCTTGTACCAGAAAGCAAGGACATGCCAGAGATGATGGGACATGTTGAAATGACACAGGCGCCATCTTGAAGGAGCCAGCTGGCCACATCTGAGCGGTGAAATAAAGGTGGTGATAAATTATAACCCACTGAATAAAATGAGAATCCACCCATCTCTTCTGACATAAACAAACAAATGGATAATAAATGCAGTAGAATTGATAAAGGTAGAATGGGGCCGGGTGTGGTAGTTCACACCTGTCACCCCAGTCCTTGGGGAGGCCAAGGTGGGAGGATTGCTTGAGGCCAGGAGTTCGAGACCTTCTGGGCAACATAGCGAGACTCCTTCTCTATAAAAAATAAAAATATTCGTGACCCGCCTGGGCAGCGAGACCTCATCTCTACAATAAATAAATAAAAAATCAGCCGGGCGTGTAGCGCGCGCCTGTAATTCCGGCTACTCG
>NW_007079992.1:256109-257949 GCF_000164805.1 Carlito syrichta | reverse complement strand
TGGGCGACAGAGTGAGACTCCAACTCAAAAAAAAAATAAAAATAAAAATAAAAATAAAAATAAATTAGCTGGGCATGGTGGCACATACCTGTAGACCCAGCTACTCAAGAGGCTGGGGCTGGAGGATTGCTTGAGCCCTGGAGTTTGAAACTGCAGTGAACTGTGATGGCATCACTGCACTCTAGCCTGGGCGTCAGAGTAAGACTCTGTCTCTACAGAAACAAAAGAATAAAATAAATTAACCAGGCATGGTTGTGTGCCTGTAAGTCCCAGTTACTCAGGAGGCTGAGGTGGGAGGATTGCTTGAACCCAGGACTTCAAGGCTGCAGTAAGCCACGGTGGCATCACTGCACTCCAGCCTGGGTGACAGAGTGAGACTCTCTCTCTAAAAAATAATAATTTTTAACAGTGTGTTTGCATGTCTTTCCCTGTAAAAAATTTTAAAATACAACATTGACAATTTTTCTATAAAATGTCTGGAGACTCAGGAGGGGGGAAGAGGTGGAGATTTGAGAAATCACGCATGTGTACAGTGTGCCCAGGTGGGATGGTGGGGATACTTAAAGCCCAGTCTGAAGCTATGCGTCCCCCCAAATCTATTGAAAAAAAGAGAATAGATGTCCTCATTGTCACTTTCTTTTAAAAAACTGCCTACTGAGTAAATACATGCTACTTTCACTGCCAGAGAGAAAGAATGATTATTACATTCTTGTTTTGTTGTTTGTTTTTTTGTGTTGGGGTCTCACTCTATCGCCCAGGCTGGAGTGCAGTGGCATGCTCACAGCCACCCCAGTGCAACTTGTTGGGCTCTGGCGATCCTTCCGCCTCAGCCTTCCGAGTTGCTGGAACAATAGGTGTGCGCTACCATGTCTGGCTATTTTTTTGATTTATTGTAGAGACAAGGTCTGGCCAAGTCGCCCGGGCCGGTCTCGAACCTGCGGGCTCAGACAATCCACTCGCCTCCGCCTTCCAAAGTGCTGGGATGACAGGCTGAGCCACCAAACCCGGCGATTATTACATTCTAAGTCACGTCTCAACCTCATATGAGCCAATCAGTCCCCGGGCAGGTCTGCAAGAAGCCTGGCGGACAGACGTGAAATGAGGGGACCACGGGTGGTTTTGGTAGCGAGGTTTTTCCTGTCTGGATTCTGTACCGATTCTCCAGTAGGGATGGGGAGGCAATTTTTTTTTTTTCTTTGAGTCAAGGTCTCACTCTGTCCCCAGGCTGGAGTGCAGCGGCATGCTCACGGCTCACCAACAGCCTCGACCTCCTGGGCTCAAGCAGTCCTCCCGCCTCAGCCTCCCTAAGTGCGGGGATCACAGGCATGAGCCACCGTGCCTGTCCGAGAAGCCATCTTCAACTTTGCCCACGCTCCCTCCCACACTCAGGCCCCCTCCCACGTCTTCTGATGCCCTCGCTCTGCTCTACGGGGTGGGCCGCTCTTTGGGGGCTTGGGCAGAGAAGGGAAGGCCGCAGATACACGAAACACCTGGGATCGAATGATAACTTTTTTCAACCTTTAAAATGGGTTAAGAATCCATCTAGGGTTACTCTTACAGGAAAAGGTTAATGGAAATTTTAATGAAAATTTGACTTTGATGGACTTGGAACTCGATGGCTTTGAACTTTGAAGTAAAGCCTGTCTCCGTGCGGCCACAGAGTCTTAGGTTAGCAGCTAAGAGCTCAGAGACAGACAGGTGGCTGTGGGGGTGCCCTGCATTCCCTGGATGCCATTGAAACACTCGGCGGAGCTGGCTCGGTGGCTCAGTCTGTAATCCTGTGCCTTTGGGAGGCTGAGGTGAATGGATGGCCTGAGCCCGCGGGTTCGAGACCCGCCTG
>NW_007079992.1:246399-256089 GCF_000164805.1 Carlito syrichta | reverse complement strand
AAAAAAAAAAAAAGAAACACACAGCGGAAAAGTGAACGGTCACATGTCCCTGAAAAACAGAGACCAGCCTTTCGCACAGCCATGTTCCGGGGCAGCTCTGAGGACAGGTCACAAGTACTGATCCTGCATGACGGCCTAGCCATGCCCGATGCGTTGGTAGTGATCGCCTTTTCGGAGCACGTGCAGGCCCTCAGGCAGCCTCACTTCCTTCTCAAGTCTCCCTGCGCACCCGGCAGGGAAGCGGGCCCTCGGGCTTGTTCACGACGGTGGCCTCGTCAGCGTGCACCATGCCCACCAAGCCCTGTCACACGGAGAGATTGGCTCTGCCACCAGCTAGTTGGTGGCTGATGGGCTAGAGAAGAAAAAAAATTCTGCCAGACTGGGCGCGGTGGCTCGTGCCTGTCATCCCAGTACTTTGGGAGGCTAAGGTGAGAGAATTGCCTGAGTCCGGTGGTTTGAGTCCAGCCTGGGCAACTTGGTGAGACCTCATTTCTACAATAAATAAAAAAATTAGTTGGGCATGGTGGCATGTGCCTATAGTTCCAGCCCTGACTCAAAAAATTAAAAAAAAAAAGGAAAAGAAAGGCTGCTTAGTATTAGTCATTATTTATTTTTTAATTTTTGAAGCCCCAGTCTGTCATCTAGGCTGGAGTGCCCTGGCATGATTACAGATAGCTCACTGTGGCCTCAACTTCCTGGGCTCAAGTGATCCACTACCTCAGCCTCCCGAGTAGCTGGGACTACAGACACATGACAACACACCTGGCTAATTTTTTGTTGTTGTTGTTGAGATGAGGTCTTGCTATGTTGCCCAGGCTGGTCTCCAACTACCGGGCTCAAGTGATCCTCCTGCCTCGGCCTCCCAAACTGTTGGGATTGCAGGTGTGAGCCACTGCGTCTGGCTCAGACCCTTTATTTCATAGCCCCAGTGTCAGCATTCCCCTGCCCATCTTAAATTGTCCTCCCTGGGGTACATGTGGAGATCAGAGGTCCTCCCATCGGCGCCAGGTCCCCCGCCATCACCAGCCGCAGACCCCCTCACCTTGCTGCCTGGCATTCGTGGGCCACTGTTGCCCTGGACGTCCTGCGGCTGTCACTGCTCTGGCCTCAGAGGAGGGGCGGGCTTGGACGGGATGGCCCCGGGCCCTTTTTTCCCTGGACCTTCGACCCCACCCAACACCACCACAGAAGGAAGGCCCGAGGGCAGACCCCTGGGGAGGGCGAGTCCTTGTGTGGAATTCGGCAAAGTCTTTGAGTTTGGACGAGAAGTCATGGGGGGGAGGAAATGGTGGTTCTCGGGGACAAAAGTGCCCCTATGTTCTACGCTCGGTCCAAGGAAGTGAGGGCCATGGTGTATGCAGGTTTCAAGAGACGCAAATCGTGTTGGGCTTTAAGGTTCAGTGAACCCAAGCCAAGAGGTTAGGGGTGATGATTTGGGGGTAGCTTGGACACCCACGTGGGCCGCTAAGGAGAAAGTGTCTCTGGGACATGCTGAGGCAACAGGGAGCGTTGGCCTTGCAGGGCCCAGTGGGGTCGTGCGTCCAACAACCAGGAGGCTGAGAGCGGGGCCGAGAGGGAGGACACTGAGGGAGGGGATTTCGTGTCCTCCTGGCGTCGGGCTACAGAAGGGAACAGGCACACGGGATAGCAAGGGGCCAGGCCATCTTAGGGGACTGGCGTCAGGGGCAGGTCGGGCCGGAGGCTGAAGGACGAGGAGGAGGATGGCGGAGGTGAAGGAGGGACATCTTGGAGGACCACGCCTCAGTGTCCCGAGGGGGAGCTGATGGCGCATGACGTCACGGGAGTCTTCGTGTCTTTGAAGATCAGTCTGCTTCCTGTCGTCCTCCGCTGCCGGGGCTCTCGGAAGAACGTCAGCTGGGGGTCCCCGCTGGGCTGGATTTCCATGTGGAGCGAGAGCGGAGCTTTTGAAACTGTGAACTGTGAACTCAAGGCTGCGCTTCTTGTAGCTTTGCTGAGGTTCAGTGACCTGTGGGTGGAACAGCCTCCGCCCATGACATCCACGCTGCCCTCACCTTTCCTTACTCCTTCCACGTTGAAAGGGTCCTTGAAGCTGTCAATTAAGGATCTTGCGATGGGGCCCTTTTACTGGATGACCTGGGTGGGCCCTCACGGTACTCCCCAGGGTCCTTGCGAGTGGAGCCCAAGAAGGTCAAAGGAGGCAGCAGCTAGCAGGACACGAGGTGTGGCGGACGAGGCTGGCGGGATGTGGGAGCCGCACTGAGCCAGGGACCACAGGAACCCCCGAAGCTCGGCACGGCGAGGAAAGCGGTCCTCCCCGGAGCCCCGAAGGCCCTGGCGCCCTGGCATTCGCCTCGTGAGACCGACGCAAACCCTGGCCTCCAGAACTGTCGGACCATTAAACAAATCTGAGGGTTCTGTGGTTGTTTGAGTCAGAATCTGCAGGGAAAGCGTCTCCCAGGAGACCTCGGGAGTTGAACAAACTCCATCTCCCCATGGAGGGGGAGTCCAGAGAGCTGGCTGACGTCCTTCTCGTCCCTGTCCCATCTCTACATTGTGACAAGGGTCATGTCTTGGCAGACGGGGCGTGGTGAGGTCCCTGCACCACCATTACCTGTGGGTGTCCTTCTCTGTAAGGTATGACACCGTGGGGGCCATCCCCTTACTTCAGGGGAAGGACCGGGAGCGGTCGCTGGGTGTCTCCAAGCCCCACGTGGGCGGACGCAATCCCCCAGCTGCTCCCAAGAAGCGCGCCCAGCCTCAGCCCTTCATAAGAACTCAGAAGTCAGCCGGGCTCGGTGGCTCAGCCTGTAATCCCGCGCTTTGGGAGGCTGAGGTGAGTGGATTGCCTGAGCCCGCGGGTTCGAGACCCACCTAGGCAACTTGGCGAGACCTCATCTCTACAATACATCAAAAAATGAGCCGGGCGTGGTAGCGCGCGCCTATAGTTCCAGCTACTCGGAAGGCTGAGGCGGAAGGATCGCCGGAGCCCAGCAGGTCGAGGCTGCGGTGGCCGGGAGCGGCCACTGCGCTCCAGTCTGGGCGACGGAGCGAGACTCCAACTCAAAACAAAAAGAACTCAGAAGTCCATGGGGACGTAGTTGGATTGGATTGGAGCCTCCTACGGCCCAGGAGTAGTGAAGCCTACCCCGCTGGTGGTGATCATCCCGTAATGGGTCCCTCAGCGTTGCCCAAGGAGGGGGTCGGCGGGTGCCGTCGGCCAATGCAGGCAGCCGATGGGCCGTGAGAGCCCTGAGCCAGGCTCTGGCCCCAGAGGAGGCTGAGCACGGGGAGGAGGTCCGTGGTGGAGGAAGAGACATCACAGGAAGAGGCTGGCCTCGCGTATTTGTCAGCTGAGGACTTTCAGGGTGTCCGTGTGAACTTGGATTTGAGAATGGCTAAGCCTTGAGTTGCAGTGAGGCCTCTTGTAAGTCAGCAAATCGAGTTCAATTAAACTTTTGTTGTTGAAGAAAAAGATAGGGAGCATTTAACTGTTTCCCATGCCAACACAGTAAGTTTCCTGAGTTACCCATTTTCCTTTTTTTTTTTTTTTTGAGTCGGAGTCTCACTCTGTCACCCAGGTTGGAGTGCAGTGGCACACTCGCAGCCACCACGGCCTCGACCTGCTGGGCTCAGGGAATCCTTCTGCTTCAGCCTTCCACGTAGCTGGGACTACAGTCACGTGCCAGCACGCCCAGCTAATTTTTTGATTTGTTGTAGAGATGAGGTCTCGCCAGGTTGCCCAGGCTGGTCTCGAACCCATGGGCTCAGGCAGTCCTCTCACCTTGGCCTTCCAAAGTTCTGGGTTGATAGGCATGAGACATCGCGCCCGGCCTACCCATTTTCAAGTACGCAGTGCAGTGGCCTCAGGTGCCCTCACGACCACCTGTCCCCAGAACTTTCATCTCCCTAGACTGAAGCCTGGCCCGTTACCCCAGTGCCCCCTCCCCTCCGGACAACTCTAGCCCTACGTTCCATCTCTGTGCCTGTGATGACCTCCGGGTCTCACTTCAGCAGAAGCACGTGGTATGTGTCTTCCTGCCCCGGGTTCATTTCATGTAGCAGGATCTCCTCAAGGCTCATCCAGGTTGCAGCACGTCCCAGGACTTTCTTCGTTTTTTTTTTTTTGAGTCAGAGTCTCACTCCATCGCCCAGGCTGGAGTGCAGCGGCCTGCTCACAGCCACCCCAGTGCCAACCCCCTGGACTTGGGCGATCCCTCTGCCTCAGCCTTCCAAATAGCTGGAACTACAGGCACACACTACCACGCCTGGCTAATTTTTGATTTATTGTAGAGACGAGGTCTCCCCATGTTGCCCAGGCTGGTCTTGAACCCCTGAGCTCAGGCAGTCCTCTCGCCTCGGCCTCCCAAAGTGCTGGGTTTATAGGCTTGAGCCACTGTGCCCAGCCAACTTTCTTCCTTTTAAACCCGAGTAACATCCCATGGATGTGCACACCACCCCGCTCATCTAGTTGATGTCACCAGATATGTCATTGGCTTCCACTTTCTGGCTGTTGTGTACAGTGGGGTACAAGTGCCTGCTTGAGTCCCCGCGTCCAGGCCTTGTGGGTCCCATGTGGGATGGCCATCCCTGGCACCGTCATGAAGGCTCCGTGTTTCCATAGCACCCCCAAATCACCTAGGGGTCCAGAAGCCTATCTGCTGTCTGCATAAATGTGGGCTCTCTCATCTTGAGCCTTGGTGTCAGCCTGGGTCAGTGTGGCCTTGTGGGCCGAGTTGGCATCAAGAGCTGGGATCGTGAGGGTATGTCTTGTCTGTGCACCTGAGGTCAGAGTCATCTGCAGGAAGGAGACTTGAGCGTCTGAGAGGAGTTTGGCGAGGGCAGGGGGAGGACCGGTAGAAGACCAGTGGGATGACGGAGGGGCATGGGAGGTCATCGCTCAGAGGGAGGGGAGGAGCCATGGTGGAATATCGAAACACAGGGAGGTCGTGCTTGTCCTGGCCACGAGGACCGAGAGTGCCTTGTTAAGGCAGCCTGACCCTGAGTTTGAGGCTCCTGTACCAGCCTGGGAGAGCTTTGGGGTCCCATTTCCCCCTCCCACATGCGGCCTGTCAGGGGAGTGAGCGGCTCAGTAAGTATCTTAGGTAAGAGAGCTCCCTTGAGAGTTTAAAGGGGGCTCAGGGGGCCAGGCACGGTGGCTCACACCAATAACGCTCGCACTTTGGGAGGCTGAGGCAGGAGGATTGCCTGAGCCCAGGAGGTTGAGGCTGCGGTGAACCGTGATCGGGTTACTGCATGTTAACCTGGGTGACAGAGTGAGACCCCAGCTCCAAAACAAAAAATAAAAGCAAAAACCCAAATGAAAAAAAAAAAAAACCCGCAAAGACACACACCGAGTGCGGGGATTACAGGCATGAGCCACTGCGCCCGGCTAGATGAACTGGTTGGTATGACCCCGGAGCCCAGGGGAATGTGTCCTAAGGGTTGGTCTGAACCCTTCCCAGATTTCCTCCCTCTCTGTACGGAGCCCAGAAGCAGCCATGTGTGCAACAGGCGCGGAGCTCTGTTCACGTGGTGCTAGGGGTATCGATCTTCCGTGGCAGACAGGGAAGGACCTGTCGCCGGGTTAGGATGGAGTGCTGAACACAGGGCAGGTGGCTTCAGGCAGGGAGGGGTGCAGTGGGGGGCGGAGTTCACGGCATCAATCAGACAACCCAGAAAGCAAAGCCCCAAGACTCACCCGAGGCCACCCGTTCGCAAAGGCTTCACCCCAGTCTTCACAAGCCCTTCCCCCAAGGAGAGGAGAGCCCCACGTGTCCCCTGAGGCCAGCCTTCCTCTGACACCAAAGCCAGACAAATATCTCCCAAGAAGAGTCCCGGCCAGTGCTTCCTACAAATGCGGACACAATGTCCTCAGCGCAGCCCCGGCAGATGATGGCGTTCCCACGTCCACTGGACACCAGGTGCGTCGCCCACGCTTGTGTGTTTTGATTCTGTTCTTTAGATGAAGCCGGATTCTCCCCAGATTTATTTCACGAATAAGATGTGGATGAAAACACTGACATATTTTACAGGCAGTTTGATTTCTCCTCACTTTAGACTCCAACATTTCTTTGTCCATTTCATGTAATTCTTTTTTTAACTTTTTACAAGAGGGACCCATTTTCTGTTCATATGCATTTTGTAATCAACTTTTTATTGGGGCTTACTCGCTTCTTTTAATTTTATGAAATTTGATATCTTGGCCGGGTGTGGTGGCTCAGGCCTGTGTTCCCAGAGCTGTGGGAGGCTGAGGCAAGAGGATTGCTTGAGCTCCGGAGTTCGAGACCAGCCTAGGCAGCATAGCAAGACCTCATCTCTACAAAAATAAACAATAAAATAAATTTGGTATCTTTCTTTTCTGTAATAGGATACTTTTTTCTCATTTTAAAATGGCCAGTTGGGGGCAGTGGCTCACACCTGTAGTCCCAGCACTTTGGGAGGCCGAGACGAGAGGATTGCCTAAGCTCATGAGTTCGAGACCAGCCTGGGCAACATGCTGAGACCTTGTCTCTATAATAAATCAAAAAATTATCTGGGCATGGTGGCACATGCCTGTAGTTCCAGCTACTTGGTAGTCTGAGGTAGAAGGATCACCTGAACCCAGCAGGTCGAGGCTATGGTGGCCATGAACATGCCACCGCACTCCATCCTGGTCAACAGAGTGAGACCCCGACTCAAAAATAGAATAAAATAAAATGGCTAATTCAGCCTTTTTCTTTTTCTCTTTTTTTGAGTCGGGGTCTCACTCTGTCGCCCAGGCTGGAGTACAGTGGCACGCTCATGGCCACTGCAGCCTCCGCCCCCCTGGGCCCAGGCAATCCATCATGCCCAGCTCATTTTTTTTGATTTACTGTAGAGACGAGGTCACGCCAAGTTGCCCAGGGTGGTCTTGAACTCCTGGACTCAGGCGATCCTCCCACCTTGGCCTTCCAGAGCTCTGGGATGACAGGGAAGAACCCCCGCCGCTGGCCTCAGCCCTTTTCTGATCTGGTTTCTTGTACATCTTCCTCTGTCTGTACCGTTTCTGCCTTTCACATGTGTCTTTCCAAACATCCTAAGATTCTGTCCCCTGGGGAGAGCGTCCAGTGTGGGGTGCTTCCTTCTCCCATTTCACAGGTGAGGGGGAGGGAAGGGGGCTGCTTAGGGGGACAAGGGGTGGGGGAGGGGGCTGATCCGGGTTGGTATGGGGTCTTCTGTGAGTTCACGGGAGCCAGGGCAGCCCAGGATGGGACTTGTTGGTTTCTGCTCCTGGTTTTGTGCCTCCAGGTCTAATCACTGCAACGTCAACCATGGAAAGCCCTGAGACTCAACACTCGCGTTCCCGATGGCCTTGGCAGGAAAGAGGCCCGGCTAGGCGGGTGGACTGGTGGGCGGTGAGAGGAGCCGCGTGGGTCCCCCGGGGGTCCCTGGCTGCAGTGACAACAAGCCGAGTGCGCCACACAGGGGTCACTGCCCTCTCCTGCGCCTGTTGCTGACCAGTGAGGATGCTGCACGTGGAAGGCCACTCACTGAGTCGCCGCCGAGGCGTGGGTGTGGGTTTTGTTGTTGCTTTCCACTCATTCTTGCTGGCGAGGATGAGTTCCTGCTGCCTCCTACTTCCAGGGAACCTGAATGCTGCAGGGAAGGGTGTACTCACGGCAGCCAGCGGGCAAAGGAACCCTCCCACCGTGAGGGCAGGGGAAGGAAGCCAGCTCCAATCTGAACCCTGCACTTTACTCACTGGGGAACGTTCTCCATGACAAAAAGATGTTTTTTATTTTTATTTTTTGAGCCTGGTTCTCACTCTGTCACCCGGGCTGCAGTGCAGGGGCACGATCACGGCTCACTGCAGCCTCGACCTCCTGGGCTCAGCAATCCTTCCATCTCAGCCCCCGCCAGTAGCTGGAACGATAGGCACATGCACCACCCCTAGATTGTTTTTGATTTATTGTACAGACGAGGTTTCACTATGTTGCCCAGGAGGGTCTCAAACTCCTGGGCTCCAGCAATCCTCCTGCCTCAGCCTCCCAAAGTGCTGGGACTGCTGGCGTGAGCCACTGTGCCTAGCCATATTTTTCTTTAAAATAATTTTTTAAATGTGCTTTTGGGCTTGGGATATGGAGAGCAGGTGCTTACTGAACCATTCAGCTTGGATAAAATAAGAGGAAGGATTTCAAAAAGAAACAGGCAAGTCATTTTCACTCCCTGTTCATTTTTACCACCGTTGTTAGTCTGGCAACATTGTCTTTTCTTTCTTCATACTTTTTTTTTTGAGATGGGGTCTCACTCTGTCACCCAGGCTGGAGGGCGGCGGTACACTCATGGCCACCACAGCCTCGACCTGCTGGGCTCAGGTGATCCTTCTGCCTCAGCCTTCCAAGTAGCTGGAACTACAGGCACGTGCCACCACGCCCAGCTAATTTTTTTATTTACTATAGAGATGAGATCTAGCCAAGTCGTTCAGGCTGGTCTCGGACCCCTGGGCTCAGGCAATCCTCTTGCCTCCACCTCCCAAAGTGCTGGGATGACAGGTGTGAGCCACCATGCCCGGCGAGGTTGCCAAACTTTCTTAGTTCAGGGAACCCTTGTAGGGCACAGTGGCTTTCTTGTGACACCCCTTGGCCTAAAGAAATGCCCAACGGCTCTGTTTATTAAGCAGTTATGTTCACACAACTTAGTAAGTATTCATGTCCTCATAGCCAGGTACTGTTTAAAAAAAAAAAACACCACACAGAGATGAAAATGACATTTGAGGTCGGGCTCTGTGGCTCAGCCTGGATCCCAGCACTTTGGGAGGCCGAGGCCAGTGGATTGCCTGAGCCTGTGGGTTCAAGACCAGCCCGGGCAACTTAGGGCTGAGGTGGAAGGATTGCTGGAGCCCGGCTGGTCGACCTTAGGGTGGCCGCGAGCATGCCACTGCACTCCAGCCTGGGCGAAGGAGTGAGACTCCAACTCAAAAAAAAAAAGGAAAGAAATTGACGTTTGAGAGCTTGCAGTATATATTTAAGATACGCTTTCTGCTTAAGGCTCAGCCTCCCCGGGTCTAAGGAACACAAAGGGTAATGATACCCGTGAGGGCTGCTTATGATCAGACCTGAATAGCTGAGGTTTCTCCCATCAATCTTTCTTCTACTGAGCACGGAGCCATTATTGACAGAGTCGTGTGGGTTTTATTATGTAAATGTGTATAATTTTTGCGCTGTGTGATGTCCTGTTTTTCTAACAGTTTTTCTAAAAGCGGTTTCTTATACTTGTGATACTAGATTTGGATTCTGATGCCAACCGCAAAACAGGCTGGTCTCTGTTAGGTCTCTTCGGTTTTTATTTTTCTTTTGAGTAGGGGTCTCACTCTGTCACCCAGGCTGGAGTGCAGTGGCACAATCACGGCTCCCTGCAACCTCGAACTCCTGGGCTCAGGTGAACCTCCTGCCTCAGCCTCCTGAGTAGCTGGGACTACAGACTCATGCCACCACACCCAGCTAATTTTTTGTCTTTTTTGTAGCGATGAGGTCTCACTATGTTGCCCAGGCTGGTCTCGAATCCCTGGGCTCACGCGACCCTCCCACCTGGCCTCCCAAAGTGCTGGGATTGCAGGCATGCGTCACTGTGTCCAGCTTTATTTTATTTTATTTATTTTATTTTATTTTTTGTTTTTGAGTTGGAGTCTCGCTCTGTCACCCAGACTGGAGTGCAGTGGCCACTCCCAGCCCCCGCAGCCTCGACCTGCTG
>NW_007079992.1:243390-246108 GCF_000164805.1 Carlito syrichta | reverse complement strand
CTCACCTCAGCCTCCCAAAGGCGCGGGATTACAGGCTGAGCCACTGAGCCCGGCTGCTTTATTTTATTTTAAGGACAAGCACAGGTGTCATTCAATGCCTTTCAACAAATGCAAAACTGCTCTGTATCCACTTTTGACTGACAACTCCATACACTGACAGCTTCCTACCATACTCTGTTGTAAGATGAGACCATTTTGTGGTACATTGCTATTCATGCTTCTGCACATTCGAATACAGTCTGTCTATGGCCAAAAAGAAAGAAAGAAAAAGAAAATCCTTAATTTCATCTTTAAATAACCAGGGTTCCTGGCTCACGGGTGAGCACACCTACTGGTCACCAGTTTCTCAACCTTCAGAGTTGCTGGACACAGCCACCTGCATTTCCCGTCCCACCCAGATTTTTGCTATTTATTGCAACAGCTGAAGAAAGCCCAGCCCTGCAAAGGCATGACGTCATCGAAACGCACGTGGCTGCCATTTGTGTTAAAATGGTGGCCTCCTCAGGCCGTCAGTTTCCGGGAATATGATTATGTATTTCCAAACATATGAAATGTCCTGTGTCCCCACAGGGGTCAGGGGTGGGGTTCATGGTACCACCAGGGTTCCCTAGCACGCAGTTTGGGAACCACTAGAGCAAGTTCGGTTTCAAGTTGGCAACCGCCTTCCATGGGAACATTCGGGGATGACATCAGTCACAGGAAGGCTCCCCACCTGCCATTCTGTGACAACTGGGGGTCAGTCACCAGCACTATGGAAGGTGTCTCAGCTGCCACAGAGGTCAAGCCAAATTCTGCCCTTCTGCGTCCCTGCAAGTGCACGGAAAAGTGACTTAATATTTTATTTTATTTTATTTATTTTTTTGAGTTGGAGTCTCACTCTGTCACCCAGACTGGAGGACAGTGGCACGCTCCCGGCCACCGCAGCCTCGACCTGCCGGGCTCTGGCGATCCGTCCGCCTCAGCCTTCCAAGTAGCTGGAACTAGCACTACCACGCCCGGTTAGTTTTTGATTTATTGTAGAGACAAGGTCTCACCAAGTTGCCCAGGCGGGTCTCGAACCCGTGAGCTCAAGCAATCCACTCGCCTCAGCCTCCCAAATTGCTGGGATGACAGGCTGAGTCACTGAGCCCGGCCAAAAGTGACTTACTAATGACTCACCCAGTCCTCCTTCCCGAGTGAAAACGTCCAAGCCCCAGCGAGGAGTGTCCCGACTGTCTGCACTGTGTCTTTCTCTGTCCAGTCCCGGGCTGGAAGGCGAGGCCCGGGCTTCTCGTTCTGGAGTGAGCCGGGGACGGTGCCTCTGTGCGGTGCTGCTGCGTCCAGTTCAAACTGGATTTGACAGTGAACCCGCCACAGTGGCTGCCAGGCAAGAAGACAGGGGCTTGAGGAACCCCAGGTCGGGGTTGAGCACGGGAAGTCTTTCTCACCCCGATGATGGGCCCATCTTCACCATGACCCCTGGTGGCTGCGGCCGTTTCTGAGCCTGGCTGACCCCACGGGAAATGACCATGTGTTAAAGGAAACGCATTCTGTACAAAACCTTGCTCGTGCTTTCCTGACCGAGCTCCCAAACGGGCCCCTCGGGGATTCGAATATCGGGAACGGCAACGATGGGAGCATCTGTGGACGATGCTCGATGCACAGAAAGCCACACACACCTGAAATCCTTCCCTGGGTTTCATGAACGGAGATTCAGCCGGACAGGTG
The DNA here is from genome assembly GCF_000164805.1 of Carlito syrichta. Lineage (NCBI taxonomy): Eukaryota > Metazoa > Chordata > Mammalia > Primates > Tarsiidae > Carlito > Carlito syrichta. The sequence continues at coordinate 244,401 of NW_007079992.1, read as the reverse complement.
GGGCTGCCTCTTGTGTTCTTGTTCTGGAAAATAACTGACATCCTTCGAATGACTTTAACCGTCAGTTTAAAGTCAGTTTGCTATGGGCATCTTTTATTCTGTTCTTAATTCTGACCAGACTCTTGAGGCCTTTTCAGTTTTGGAAACCCGTCCTCTGATCCTTGAAGGCTCCACTGGTCTCCACAGTGACCAAGAATTCACCAGGGAGCGGGCCACAGAAATGGCATCGCTACATAAACACTTAGGACATCCCTTCCACAAATTTGTAAATCTAGGAGGGTTCCCAGGTGTGAGATGGTGAGGACGTTTCCATGGAATTTCGTTTAATAGATGACCCACAACATGGACGAGGATGGAGAGAGACAGGCGATATCTCCTTCAGCTGAAGTGAAACCCGGAGAGGATGGCCAGTTACACACAGGCGGAGTCACACCAATCTGGGTTGTTTCGTTTCGTTTTGTTTTTGAGTTGGGGTCTCGCTTCGTTGTCCAGGCTGGAGCGCAGTGGCATGATCACAGCTCACAGCAGCCTCGACCTCCTGGGCTCAGGTGATCCTCCCACCTCAGTCTCGCAAGCGGCTGAGACTACAGGCATGCATCACCATGCCTGGTTGGCGTTTGTATTTTTTGTAGAGACGAGGTCTCACTCTGTTGCCCAGGCTGGTCCTGAACTCCTGAACTCAAGCGATCTTCCCACCTCGGCCTCTCAAAATGTCGGGATTACAGGCATGAGCCACCACGCCTGGCCTCACCAACCCGCTCTGTAAATAAATGTTCAAGCCGGGCTCAGTGGCTCAGCCTGTCATCCCGCGCCTTTGGGAGGCTGAGGTGAGTGAATTGCCTGAGCCCGCGGGTTCGAGACCCACCTGGGCGACTTGGCGAGACCTCATCTCTACGATACATCAAAAAATGAGCCGGGCGTGGTAGCACGCGCCTGTCGTTCCAGCTCCTTGGAAGGTGGAGGCGGCAGGATCGCCGGAGCCCTGCAGGTCGAGGCTGCGGGGGCCGGGGG
>NW_007079992.1:194420-243370 GCF_000164805.1 Carlito syrichta | reverse complement strand
GGCCGGGAGCGGCCGCTGCGCTCCAGTCTGGGCGACCGAGTGAGACTCCAACTCAAAAAACAAATAAATAAACAAATAAATAAATAAATAAATGTTCGATTTTTGCATAGCTTTAGACTGACAAGGAAGACGCAAGGGCTGGCAAACCCTGCACAGCCCACGTCGTGTCCCCTGCTGTTACCGTCATCACCGAACGTTCGGCACAGCTAAGAAGCCAGGCACGCACTCCACACGTCCCATGGGATTTGCTAGTCTTCTCACCAACATCCTTCATCTGCCCAGAGTCCCGGCAGGATCCCGGCCTCTGTGTCTCCCTGGCCTCCTCTGGTCTGTGACAGTTTCCCAGGTGTTCCTTGGCTTTTATTGACCTTGACAGTTTTGGGCAGGATGTCCCCCAATCTGGGTTTGTCTGACGACGTTTTCTCACGGCTACAGCGGGGCTCTGGGTTCTCAGAGGTAACACGGCAAGGGTGGCGTGCCTTTTGCGTTCTGGGACGCACATCCGTGAACCTCGGCTGAACGCTTACCCCGCACGGACACTGCCATGACATCACATGTGTGTGTGTCTTTAACTTCTGCAGGTAGAATCCGTTCACAGGCCTACCAGTCATGACCCAAGGCTTCTGTGTCTCCCCAGGCCCATCACGATGCGTGTCTTAGTCCCTGCGAGCTGCTATAACAAAATACCTTTCTCAGGTGGGGCGCAGGGGCTCACGTCTGTAATCTTGGCATTTTGGGAGACTGAGGCAGGAGGATCGCTTGAGCCTAGGAGTTCAAGTCCAGCCTGGGTAACATGACAAGACTCGACTCTATAAACAAAACAAAACAAAAATCAGAAATTAATCCCCCACCCAAAAAATACGTTTCTTAGACAGGGCCATTTTTTTTTTTTTTTTGAGTTGGAGTCTCACTCTGTCGCCCAGATTAGACCACCGCAGCCTCGACCCGCTGGGCTCCGGCGATCCTTCCGCCTCAGCCTTCCAAGTAGCTGGAACTACAGGCGCGCGCTACCACGCCCAGCTCATTTTGACTTATTGTAGAATTGAGGTCTCGCCAAGTTGCCCGGGCGGGTCTCGAACCCACGAGCTCAGGCAGTCCACTCACCTCAGCCTCCCAAAGGCGCGGGATGACAGGCTGAGCCACCGAGCCCGGCTGCCAGGGCCATTTATAAACAACAGAAACGAGCTGCTCACAGTTCTGGAGGCCGGGAGTCCAAGATCAAGGTCCCTGCCGGTTCAGTGTCTGCCGGGGTCTCTCTCTGCTCCAAAGAGGACGTCTCCTTGCGCGTCCTCGCCCGTCATCAGGTCCAAGGGGGCAGACGGGCTCCCTCAAGCCTTCTCATAAAGGCGCTGAGCCCATTCACGAGGTTTCACCCTTGTGACCTTGTCACCCCCGAAGGCCCCACCTCCAAATGCCATCACTTGGGGGTCAGGATTTCAGCTTGTAGATTTTGGCGGGACAGACACGCGTTGACGACAAGGCGCTGTTGTCATTCTTTCTCATTTTAGCCTTCTTGGAGTGTGTGATAGCAGTGTCTCAATGGAGTCATTTGCTTTTTAATGAGGTTGAGAACTTTTTTTTGTTGAGCCAGAGTCTCACTCCGTTGTCTAGGCTGGAGGGCAGTGGCCAGCTCACAGCCACCATAGCCTCGACCTGCTGGGCTCTGGTGATCCTTCTGCCTCAGCCTTCCAAATAACTGGAACTGCAGGCATGTGCCACCATGCCAGGCTAATTTTTTGATTTACTGAAGAGATGAGATCTCGCCACGTTGTCCAGGCTGGTCTCGAACCCCTGAGCTCAGGCAATCCTCTCACCTCTGCCTCCCAAACTGCTGGGATTGCAGGCGTGAGCCACCGTGCCCTGCGAGGTTGCCTCCCAAGTCACGGGTACTACAGACGCGCACGGCCATGCCCGATTCATAGAGACGAGGTCTTGCTATGCTGCCCTGGTCTCAAACTCCTGATCCCAAGAGATCCTTCTGCTTCAGCCTCCCAAAGTGCTGGCATTACAGCTGTGAGCCACCATGCCTGGCCTGGCTGGCAAGTTTTTAATATGCTGTAGGCGATTTTGTTATTCTCTTTGGCAAAGTGTTTGTTGACGTCCCTGGTGTTTCCTGTGGGGTTGTCTGTTATTTTATTACCTATAGAAATTCCTTATGTCATTGCAATATAATCTGCTTGCCAGTTAAATATCTTCTCCCTCTCTGTGGCTTGGGTTTTTGCCCTCTTAAGGTTTCTTACGATGCACAGAAGTTCTTCATTCAGATGTGGCCCAAATGACACCCTTTTCTTTATGCTAGAGTTGCTTGTGTCCTGCCCAAAGTGTCTGTTCCTAGTCTGGGTCATGAAGACACTTTGCTGCCTTTTCCTATCAAAGGGTTCTTGTTCCGCTGCTCACGTTTAGGTTGACGATTCAGCTGGTGTTGCTTTCTGTGTGTACCAGTAAGTAGGGGCTGAGTCCTCCATCCTCCCTCCTTCTTTCCTTCTTTCTCTCTTCCCTCCTCCTTCCTTTCTTTCTTCTGCTCTTTGCTTCCTTCCTCCCTTCCTCCTTCCTCCCTACCTTCCTTTCTCTCCCATCACCCCCTCCCCGGCTGTGGCGCCCACCTACGTGGGTGGGCTTCTGGGCTCTGCTCTGTTCCGTTGGCCTGTTTTCCTGGGTTATGGGCAGAATGTCCGTGTCCTCCCGAAATTCATGTTGAACCCCAATCCCCGGTTGGGTAGGGTTTGGAGGCGGGGCCTTGGGGGTGATGCGCTCACGGGCAGATCCCTCGTGGAGGGGGTCACTGACCATGTACAAGAGGCCCCAGAGAGCCCCCTGTCCCTTCTGCCATGTGAGGTCAAAGCAGAGAGACAGCCACCCGTGAGTCATGAGACAGGTCTCATCTCAGTCCCAGGACTGCGAGCAATAAATGTGTGTTGCTAACAGCCACCCTGTTCACGGTGCTGTGTTATCACAGCCCCGACAAGCCACCACAGTCTTGGCTCTTCCAGGACTTTGCATTTTCATAGAACTTACTTTGTTTTGTTTTATTTTGTTTTTGAGTCAGAGTCTCACTCCGTCACCCAGGGTGGAGAGCAGTGGCACGATCATGGCTCACTGTAGCCGCGACCTGCTGGGCTCAGGGGGTTCTCCCACCTCAGCCACCTGAGTAGCTGAGACTACAGGCATCGCCACGCCACAATGATTTTTGATTTTTTTTTTGTGGAGATGAGGTCTTACTATGTTCCCCAGGCTGGTCTCGAACTCCTGGGCTCAAGCAACTCTCTGGCCTCATCCTTCCAAAGTGCTGGGATTGCAGGCGTGAGCTGCCTTGCCTGGCCCATAAAACTTAAAACATTTTTTTTTGTTAAGTTTTTTTTTTTTTTTTGAGTTGAAGTCTCACTCTGTCACCCAGACTGGAGTGCGGTGGCTGCTCCTGGCCACTGCAGCCTCGACCTGCTGGGCTCCCACGATCCTTCCGCCTCAGCCTTCCAAGGAACTGGAACTACAGGCGCGTGCTACCACGCCTGGCTAATTTTTTTTATTTATTGTAGGGATGAGGTCTTGCCACGTTGCCCAGGCGGGTCTGGGCACCAAGCCCGGCCAAGTTTTAACTTTGAAATAATTTCAGTCTTACAGAATATTTGCAAGGGTAATCCAAGAACTTCAGTGGACACTTTGCTCACAATCCCTGGTTGGCGACACTTGGCTCACATTTCCTTCTCTCTGTACATATGTGTAATGTACACACGTTTTTTTCCCGACCATTTCAGAGTCAGTCACAGACATGGTGCTCCTTTATTTGTAAATATTTCAGCGCCCTGAGGATAAGGACATTCCCTTAATAACCACGTGCATAATTATCAAAGTCAGAAAACACTGTTCTCTATTCTACAGACTTCATATTTCGCCCAACAATTTTCCCAATAATGCAAAAAAGCTCATTTATGCAAAAAAGCTCTGGCCCAGAGTCCAGCCCAGAGTTCCCTGTTGCCCTGAGTCCTCGTGGTGTCTCTTCAGTTTTTTTTTTTAATTTTTAATTTTTTTTGAGTTGGAGTCTCACTCGGTCGCCCAGACTGGCATTCAGTGGCCGCTCCCGGCCACCGCAGCCTCGACCTGCTGGGCTCCGGCGATCCTTCCACCTCAGCCTTCCAGTAGCCAGAACTACAGGTGCGCGCTACCATGCCTGGCTGATTATTTGATTTATTGTAGAAATGAGGTCTCGCTGTCCAGGTGGGTCTTGAACCCGTGGGCTCAGAGAATCCACTCACCTCAGCCTCCCAAAGCGCGGGATGACAGGTTGAGCCACCGAGCCCGGCTGTCTCTTCAGTTTAATCTGGAACATTCTTCTGTCCATCTGTCTTTGGAGACCTTGACCTAAGTGAGGGCTTGTCTCACGTTTTCTCCTGATGACTCCGAGGTCCGCGTTTCTGGCAGGAGAAGCACAGAAGTGAGGTGGCGCCCTTTTCAAACGCGGTGTCAGGGGCGCGTGAGATCCAGGCCACGTGGTTAAGGGGAAGGCCTACGGGTCTCTCTTCTGTGAAGGTGGTATTCTGTCTTCTTTTGTAAGCCGTGTGTTTTCGAGCAGAGGATACTTGGTCACGATGCAAATACCCTGCTTCCCATCACACTTTCATCCCCTTTTTTTTTTGAGCTGGAGTCTCACTGTGTCGCCCAGACTGGAGTGCAGTGGCACACTCCCGGCCACCGCCTCGACCTGCTGGGCTCCGGTGATCCTTCTGCCTCAGCCTTCCAAGTAGCTGGAACTACAGGCGTGCACCACCACGTCCGGCTAATTTTCTTGACTTACTGCAGAGACGAGGTCCCACCAAGTTGCCAGGGTGGGTCTCGAACCCGCGGGCTCAGGCAATCCACTCGCCTCGGCCTCTCTAAGTGCTGGGATGACAGGCTGAGCCACCCAGCCCGGCCTCACTTCCATCCCTTGGTTTTAGCATCCTTGGAAGACTCTCGTTGGAATCAATCGCCACTGCGGTGGCTGCCAACTGATGACCCCGATAGCCACCTGATGCCTCCTAGCCAGCCTCACAAATCTCGCGCCCCCCCAACTGTCAACCCACTTGGAAAGCTGTTTGGGACGACGGCACCCTTTTCGTGATTCCAGCCAACCACCATTTGGATAGGGATTAATAGACTGGTGGCCGCCCTGTAGTCCCTCTATAGACTTCTATTTATTTCTTGTCTGAACCAATCGCGACTGCAGTGGCTTCTGACGGATGGCGGTCCTCGCCGCCGTTCCTCCTGCGTTTACGAGGGTGTTGGGCCCCCCCACTTCAAATGATGAGGTCCTAACCCCCAGCGCCCCAACCTGTGATCTTACTTGGAGTTTGAGTCTTTCCAGAAGCGATCGAAGGGCGGTTATGCGGGTGGGCTCCGGTCCGGTAAGAGGGGTGTCCTTATCACAAGGGGATACTGAGGCACAGAGACACACAGAAGAAAGGTGAGAGGAAGACCCAGGGCGAAGGCGACACCTGTGAGGCACAGAGTGAGGCTGGGCGGATTCTCCCTCAGCCGTCTGGAGCCAGCTCTGCCCACGCCTTGACCCTGGACTCCGGCCTCCGGAACTGTGAGACGGGACGTCTCCGTGTGGGAGCTCCCTAGCGTGAATTTTCCCAGCGGCCCTGGAAACATACAGTTTTCCCTGACATGGAAGAGCCCTTCCGCCTCCCGTCTTGTTTCATTACGTCGATCAGTGTGGACTCTGGGGACGGCTGCTCGCTCTTGGGTCCCTTGGTGCCCAGGACGTGTCAGGCTCACTCTGTCCTCACCCCGTGCTTGACCTGAAATCTACCACCTTCTCAGAGCCCAAGGTCCTGAGAGTAGAGACCGACATTAAAACCAAGATCTGTGTGTCGTAAGCGTTCTGACACTGCTTGCCAAGCTCCACGGAAAGGTCTGTTTGAGTCGTGGTGGGGTTTCCGTCGCCCACAGCACGCTTTTGGGAGCACCGAGGTCTTTACAAAAATGAGGCCGCCTCTTGAGAAACTCTCCGTTTCATTAGGTTTCCCTCAATCTGTCACACTGATGTTTTGTGGTTTTCTATCTAGAGAGAATACATGTCCATTAGATTTCTCTCTCTCTCTCTCTCTTTCTCTCTTTCTGTCAAGTTTCCTTCTGTCACCCAGGCTGGAGCACAGTGGCATGATCATGGCTCACCACAGTCTCCACCTCCTGGGCTCAGGCAGTCCTCACGCCTCAGCCTCCAGTGTAGCTGGGATTACTGGTATGTGCCACCACCCCTGGCTAATTTTTTTGACTTTGTTTTTTTTTTTTGTAGAAACAAGGTTGCACTTTGTTGTCCAGGCTGGTCTCAAGCTCCTGGACTCAAGCAATCCTCCTGCCTTGGCCTCCCAAAATGCTGGGATTACAGGTGTGAGCCATCACACCCAGCCTTAGATTTCTTTCTAGCCTTTTGGTGTACTTTCACTGGTATTTTAAATAGTTTTAATAATCAAAACTTTGATTTTCTTACCATTGGTTACATATATTGAAATGGAGTTCATTTTTGCCTGTTGGTCATACATTCACTAAACCAATTTCGTAATTCTAATACTTTGTTTATAGATTGTTTTGGATTGGCTGTATAAACAATCACATTACCTGAGAAAATGGTAATTTTATTTCTCCTTTTCCGATACTTATAGATGTAGCGTGTTTTCCGTGCCTTTTTGCATGGGTGGGACATTCAGAGTAGTGTTGGATAGAGGTGGTGCTGGCAGAAGTTTGAGTTTTCTCCCCACTCAGAGGGAAGCTTCCAGCATTTCATGATGGTGCTGGCTGAAGATTTTCTTTCTGTCAACACTTAGGATCATATTACAAAAGTTTCTTTCTACTCTAAGTTTACTAAGTGATGCTCTAAACATCATTAATAAATGCTGAGTTTTACTAAAGGCATCTATGTATACCTACATACATTGAGCTAATCATATGATATATCTCCTTTATTCTGTTAATGTAGGAAATTGCATTGATTGGCAATTTTATTTTATTTTTTTATGAGACAGCATCCCTAAACTTTACCTGTATGATATCCACTTGTATATCTAATCCTGAATTGTACCCCATATCTTTAAAATAAAATTAAAAAGAGAGAGAGAGAGTCATCCAGTCTAGAGTACAATGGTGTAATCAAAGCTCATTGCAGCCTCAAAGTCCTGGGTTCAAGTGATCCTCCCATCTCAGCCTCCTGAGTAGCTGGGATTAGAGGTGCACTCCACCATGCCTGGCTGAGCTTTAAAAATTTTTTCGTTGAGCTGGGGGGCTCGCTGTGTGCCCAAACTGGTCTTAAACTTCTGGCCTCAAGGGATCCTCCCACCTCAACCTCCCAAAGTGCTGGGATTACAGACACAAACCACCATACCAGGCTTGATTGTTAAATAGAAAACAACCTGGTATCCCTTTTAGACACTGCTGGGTTATGTTTGCTGACACTTGGTTTATTTAGGATTTCTCAGTCTGTATGGGATACTATACCGAAGTACCATAGACTGGGTGACTTTTAACCACAGAAACTTATTTCTTACCGTTCTGGGGGTTGGAAAAGTCCAAGACCAAGGTGCCGGCATATTTGGTGTCTGGAGAGGGCTGCATTAGTGCCCATGCATGTGAACAGGTAGCACTGTGGTGCGTGTGGGGTTCGTTATTGCACACGTATGTGGACGAGTAGCTCTGTGGTGTGTGTTGCTTGAGGTGTGGTGTGTGTGGCTGGAGTTCATTAGTGCACACACGTGAACATGTAGCACTCTGGTGTGTGCTGTTTATTAATGCACGTGCCTGGTGGAGTAGCCCTGTGGTGTGCACGGGGTTTGTTAGTGCACATGCATGTGAACAAGTAGCATCTTGGTTTTGCTGGGTTGGTTAGCGCACACACGTGTGGACGAGCAGATCACGCTATTGCTGGGTTCGTTAGCGCGCACCCTCTGCCCTGAGAGGTCGATCAGCCCAAATTCACCGTTTCTCCAGCTTTTAACTCAAAATCCAAACACTTGAAGAGTAACTTCTCTTCAGGTAATAGCACCTTTGTCACCTGACGTGCTATCTGAAATCATAAGGTTAGGATTGCACTAACTCGTGGCTTCCAAGTGACCTTCCTGAAACCCCTATCAGGTCAGAGTTCTCTCCTCACCGGTTTATTCAAAGCCCTAAACAGCCGAGGTCAGATCATGATGACTGAAGACTCTGAATCCACGCTCAGGTTTAAAGCTCAGGCTGCACGGGGAGCTCTTTCAGCCAGCCGAAGCCTTCACTCTTGAGGAACTCGAAGAAAATTTGCTGGGAGCTGCCAACCCCGTAATGCGCCCTCCCCCTTGGTCACCTTAGGTTTCTACCCCCGAAACAGTCGCACAACTGCTCAGATCATTGAAACGTTATGTAAAATAGTAAACAATTCGATTCAATCTAAGTGGCTATTAGTAAGGACATGTTGATGAAATGTACAGGACATTCACGCTGGGGAACACTGCTCAGTTGTCAAAAAGAATGAGGAGAGGACAGGTGCGGTGGCTCACACCTCTCATCCCAGCACTTTGGGAGGCCAAGGCGAGAGGACTGCCTGAGCCCGGGGGTTTGAGACCAGCCTGGGCAACACAGGGAGACCTCGTCTCTATAATAAACCAAAAACTTAGCCAGTGGTGGTGCATACCTGTAGTCCTAGCTACTGGGGAGGCTGAAGGTGGGAGGATCGCCTGAGTCCAGCAGGTCTGGGCTGTAGCGGCCATGAGCGTGCCTCTGCGTTCCAGCCTGGGTGACCGAGCGAGATATCAACCCGAAACAAAAACAAAAACAAAAAGCAAAAGAATAAGGAGGTTCTGCCTCCCTAAGATGAACACTCTGAGAAGAGGAAAGGCTAAGATGAACGGGCCTGCAGCTGCCGCAGACACAGGCCGCCTCCTCAGAGAATCACACAGGGCTGCCACACGAGCCATGTTCCCACGCCCAGGCAAACGCCCCTGAGAACCGAAAACAAGCGTCCCCGCAAAAGCCTGCGGGCGAATGTTTGCAGCCACCTCATCCATCAGAGCTCCACGGCAGGACAGGTAGATGAGCGAGGTATGATCTGTCCACGCACGGGAAATTCCTTGCCAGGGAAGAGGAACGGGCGCCGGCCCGTGCTACCGTGTGGACGGGCCCTGCTCTGCGAAGGCTCAGTGAAGACAGCAGGCTGCAGGGGACCATACAGCCCACCCGCACGAGGTGTCCAGGACAGGTGAATCTGCAGAGACGGCAAGGAGGGCAGTGGGTGCCCGGGACTCAGGAGGGGAGGGGGAGGCGTGGGGTCCCTGGAGAGGGAAGGGAGGTCCTCCTGGGGTGATAACAATGTTTGGAAGGTAGAATGTGGTGATATTGTGCAACTCTGAATACACTAAAAGCCACTGACTTTTAAACTTTAAAGTGGTGAATTTGGGGGCATGTTAATTACATCTTCATACCACCATCAAAATAGTAATACAGAATTCTCTTTTTTTTATAATCAATATTTTTTATTATGATATTGTGGGGTACAGTTAAGGGTTAATTGTACAAATATGCTTCGTAGGGCACCCTTGTTGATAAGAGGTGTCTCCCCGTCCCCTACAGCCCCTTTTTCCCCCTAAAAATGTATATGTAGTTTAGACAGAGGATGGTAGCCTTGTCCTAAGCTGGTCACTGTGGATTCCAGGGTGGAGCACTGAGGAAGAGACCCGATATCCTTATGCATTAAATCTTTTATTGATATACTGTGTCCTGTGCTGTTTGAACTTTTTAGAAGTGTGCATTACTTTTGTAGTTAAAATATTGGGGGAAAAGGAAAAAATTGCTGTTTAAAAAAAGACTTGGCCGGGCTCAGTGGCTCAGCCTGTCATCCCAGCACTTTGGGAGGCCGAGGCAAGTGGATTGCCTGAGCCTGCGGGTTCAAGACCCACCCAGGCAACTTGATGAGACCTTGTCTCTACAATAAACCAAAAATTAGCCAAGGGTGGTAGCACGCGCCTGTAGTTCTGGCTACTTGGAAGGCTGAGGTGGAAGGATCCCTATAGCCCAGCAGATCGACACTGGGGTGGCTGTGAGCGTGCTGCTGCCCTCCAGCCTGGGCGACAGAGTGAGACTCCAACTCAAAAATAAATAAATAAGTAAATAAAATAAGACTTAAGCTGGGTACAGTGATTCAGGCCTGTCATCCCAGCACTTTGGGAAGCCAAGGTGAGAGGATTGCCTGAGCCCGTGGGTTCGAGATCAGCCCAGGTAACTGGGTAAGACTTAGTCTCTACAATAAATGAAACAAATTAGCCGTGTGTGGTGTGCGCCTGTAGTTGCAGCTACTTGGAAGGCTGAGGTAGAAGGATTACCTGAGCCCAGCGGGTCGACGCTGTGGCGGCCGTGAGTCTGCCATTGCACTCCAGCCTGGGTGACAGAGTGGGACTCCAACTCAAAAACAAAAGCCTTAACAGCGGAAGCTGTGAAAAAAAAAGGTGGCTGGGCTCAGTGGTTTAGCCTGTAATCCTAGCACTTTGGGAGGCTGAGGTGAGGGTATTGCCTGAGCCCGAGGGTTCGAGACCAGCCCGGGAAACTTGGCGAGACCTCGTCTCTACAGTGAATCAAAAATTATCTGGGCATGGTAGCATGTGCCTGTAGCTCTGGCTACTTGGAAGGCTGAGGCGGAAAGATTGTTGGAGCCCAGCAGGTCGAGGCTGAGGCGGCCATGCGTGTGCCACTGCACTCCAGCCTGGGCGACAGACTGAGACTCTAACTCAAAAAAAAAAAAGAAAAGAAAAGAAAAGAAAAAAAGATCAAGTCAACTCCATCAAAAGCTAAAATCATCTTCATGGAAAAAGATGAACTGATGGGAAAATAGAACTGAAGCAGAATCTCCCGCCAGCCCAGAAGACGGGGCCGTGAAGCAGAAGAGGAAGAACACCGTGTTTTCGGCCGGAGACGCAAAAGGCCAGAGTGTGGCACACATCCCAGACGCGCGCCAGAGATGGTGGAGTCCCACCCCAGCACCAAGCAGACGCAGCCCAGCATACGTGCCCTCTGGGGACAGGGAGGCTGGTCAACACCCCACCACCCTCGTTCCTCCTCGGGTCACCTGCTAACAGGTGGCCATCTGTGCTGGCTAATTGCTTTTATCCAAAGGGGAGTGGGGAAGAAAGCTCCTATGTTCGCGGGGGGTGGGGGGCGGGCTTGCAGCGGGGTGCCAAGAGAGGCAGCCACGTTCATGCCTCTCTCCCAGGGGCCCAGGGTGTGGGTGCTGTCTTCCTGGTGGCGGCATTCGAAGTGACGGCCCCCAGGTTCTTGGAGAGAAATTCCCAGGTTGGAATGCCGGCAACGGGCACGTGTAGGTTATAACAACATCACACATCTCAAAGAGACAGGGGAAGGGCTTACCATAACATACTTGGTTTTATTTTTATGTATTAATTTCTTTTTTTTGAGTTGCAGTCTCACTCTGTCGCCCAGGCTGGAGTGCAGTGGCGTGCTCACGGTCACCGCAGCCTCGACCCGCTGGGATCTGGTGATCCTTCCGCCTCAACTTACCAAGTAGCTGGAACTACAGGCATGCGCCACCATGCCCAGCTAACTTTTTAATTTACTGTAGAGATGAGGTCTCGCCAAGTTGCCCAGGCAGGTCTCAAACCCGTGGGCTCAGGCAATCCTCTCACCTTGGCTTCCCAAAGTACTTGGATTAGAGGCATGAGCCACCACGCCAGCCTAATTTGTTTTGTTTTGTTTTTGCTTTTTTTTTGAGACAGGGTCTCACTCTGTCACCCAGCTGGAGTGCAGTGGTGTGATCACTTCTCACTGTAGCTTCGACCTCCTGGGCTCAAGCGATCCTCCTGCCTCAGCCTCCTAGCCTTCCAAGTAGCTGGAACTACAGGCACACACCACCACGCCCAGATAATTTTTGTAGAAATGAGGTCTTGCTATGTTGCCCAGGCCGGTCTTGAACTCCTGGGATCAAGCAATTCTCCTGCCACAGCCTCCCATAGCTGGGGCTACAGGCGTGAGCCACCATACCTGGGCTAAAGTTTACGATAATAAAGTTTCTAAAGGAAAAGCTCTGAGGTGTGGGTGGGGGGGACCTCTGATCACTTGCTGCACCAGGAAAAATCAATTTTTGAATATTCTTTGTTCTGTGTTTGCTGTACACAACAAAGGCTGCATGGTAGCTGAAGGGCTGCTGTCTCCATTACATAAAGATTTCCTGCGCACCCTGACATTCTCAAGTGCCCTCCTGCCAGGTGAGAATATTCACCTGCATAGTCTTACAGGGGGCAAGTTGGGAAAATCCATCAGCGCTGAAACCACACACCTCACATCTTTTATCCACACACATTTTGGCGTATGTTTCAAAAAATACACACCAAAGGCCAGTCACGCTAGCTCACACCTGTAATCCCAGCACTTTGGGAGGCCAAGGTGGGAGGATCGCTTGAGTCCAGGAGTTCAAGAACAGCCTGGGCAACAGAGAGAGACCCCATCTCTACAAAAAATAAAACAAATTAGCTGGGCATGGTGGCGTGCACCTGTAGTCCCAGCTACTCAGGAGGCTGAGGGGTGAGGATCACTTGAGCTCAGGAGTTCAAGCCTGCAGTGAGCTATGATGGCACCATTGCACTCTAGCCTGGACCAGACAGCGAGACCCTAACTTAAAAAAAAAATTAAGTAACTGAATAAAATGAACCTTGTAAACACCAGACAGTTGTGTCTCACTTCTTGTCCACTCGAACAGCCTCTGTCTTTAATTGGTTGCTTAGACCACCGATACTGAATATGAAAATTGATAGGTTTGAATTAAAATCCGCCATCTTGCTAGCTATTTTCTACATGTCCCATCTGTTTTTGCTTCTTTTTTCCTTTTCTCGTCTTCTCTTGAGTCATTTATTTTATTTTATTTTATTTTATTTTATTTTTGAGTTGGAGTCCCACTCCATTGCCCAGACTGGAGTGCAGTGGCACGCTCCCGGCCACCGCAGTCTCGACCTGCTGGGCTCCGGCGATCCTTCCGCTTCAGCCTTCCAAGTAGCCGGAACTACAGGTGCACTACCACTCCCGGCTAATTTTTGATTTATTGTAGAGACAAGGTCTCACCAGGTTGTTGGGTGGATCTCGAACCCCTGTGGGCTCAGGAAATCCACTCCCCGCAGCCTCCCAAAGTGCTGGGATTACAGGCTGAGCCACTGAGCCCGGCCTCTGAGTTCATTTGACTTATAATTAAAATTTATCTCCACTGCTGACTCGTTATTTGTAAGCTTTCAAAAGAAGTCCTTTAGTGGTTGCCAAAGGGTTTACGATATACATCTTTAGTTACTCAGAGTATACCTTCATGCCGTATCCCACAGCTTCTTGTGCAGTGTGGGAAGGAGTGTTCATTTCCAGAAGGCTGTGGAGATGAATCTTCTCCTCCTCCTCTTCCTCCTCTTCCTCCTCTTAGAGTCTCACTCTCTTGCCCAGGCTGGAGTTCAGAGGCATGATCATGATTCACTGCAGCCTTGACCTCCTGGGCTCAGGTGATCCTTCCTCTTTGGCCTCCCGAGTGGCTGGGACTCCAGATGTGCACCACCACATCTGGCCAATTTTTCGATTTATTGTAGAGATGAGGTCTCCTTATGTTGCCCAGGAGGACCTTGAACTTTTGGGGTCAAACACTTCTCTTGCTTCGACCTCACAAAATGCTGAGATTACCATTGAGAGCTACTGGCTGATGAATCCACTTCTGAGCTCATTCAGAAGTGGCCAAATTTAGTTTCCTGTGGTTGTAGGACTGAGGTTCTGGCCTCTGGGCTGGCTGAACTTTGTTTCTGGGGGCTGTGACCAATCCTTCTGCTGTCCATGTGTTCTCCCTCTAGCAGGGAAAGGTTGAGTTCCTCTCATGCTCTGAGTTTCTGACCTCCTTTCTGTCACATGTCTTTGCTCCTAACTAAAGAGAGTTCTCTGTTTTCAAAGGCTTTTGTAATGAAATTTGGCTCACCCTGATAATGTAGGAGAATTCTCCCTATTTTAAGATCCATAATCTTACTACATCTGTACACTCCCTTTTGCCATGTAGCATACCCTGTTCAGAGGTTCAGGGATTAAGGCCAGAATATCTCTAGTAGGGCCTTCTGTCAATCATAGATATCATAACTGTTATTGCTCAAGAACTTCCTTTAATTAACATTTTTTTTCTGGTGTATATCTGCTGGCAGTGAGTTCTCCCAGTTTTTGTTTATTTTTTTCTCACTTTGAGGTATATTTTTTGCTAGATATAGAATTCTGGGTTTACTGCTGGGTTTTTTTTTCAATTCTTACAAAATGTCATTCCATTGTCATCTGGCTTACATGACTTTTGACAAGAAGTCTGCTGTAATTCTCACTTGTTTCTCTGTTCGGTGTCTTTTTCTCTGATTGCTTTAAGGATTTTCTCTTTGTCTTTCATGCTCAGCAGTTTGAATATGATATACCTAGATGTTCTTTTTGTTTTCAATCCTTTTTGATGTCCTCTGAGCTTCTTGGAGCTATGATTTGCTTTCAGTCATTAATTTAAAAATATTCCCAGCCATTATTTGTTGGCATTTTTCCTGTCCCATTTTAAAAATCTCTTCCCTCTTGTATTCCAATAATACATTTGTTAGACATTTATCCACATTTCTTGGAGTGTCTGTTCCATTTTTTCCTTTTGTACTTTTTCTTTGTGTTTTAGTTTGGATAATTTATATCTGTCTTTAAGCTCACTGATTCTTGCCTTGGCTGTGCCAATTCTTCTACTGAACTCCTTGAAGGCATTCTTCATCTCCATTACTGTGCTATTTGTGTCTAGCATTTCCAATCGGCCCTTTATTATTTTTACAACTTCACACAGTACATTACTTATCTTTTCTTTAGATAGTCATTTATCTTTGGGAGCATTTAAAAACAATAAAAATATGAGTTTTATTTTACATTCATTTATTCAATTTCTGGCACTCTTCATTTCTGCTAAAATTGCCTGTCTTAGTTGGCTCAGACTGCCATAATAAAATATTATGGGCTGAATGGCTTAAACAACAAAAATTTATTTTTCACAGTTCAAGTCCAAGATCAAAGTGCTAGTGGACTCTGTTCCTGGTGAGGACTCTCTTCCTGGCTTGCAGATGGCCACCTTCTTACTGCCTCCTCACATGGTCTTTCCTTGATGCATATACTCGGAAGAAAGGAGAGGGAGAAGCCGGGCTCAGTGACTCAGCCTGCAATCCCAGTGCTTTGGGAGGCTGAGGTGAGTGGATTGGCTGAGCCTGCATGTTCGAGACCCACCTGGGCAACTTGGCAAGACCTCATCTCTACAATAAATAAAAAATTAACCGGGCATGGTAGTGTACGCCTGTAGTTCCAGCTACTTGGAAACCTGAGGCAGAAGGATCTCTGGAGCCCAGCAGGTCGAGGTTGCAGTGACTGGGAGTGGCCACTGCACTCCAGTCTGGGTGACAGAGTGAGACTCCAACTCAAAAAAAAAAAAAAGAAAAAAGAAAAAAAGAAAGGAGAGGAGTGTCTTCTATGGACACTCATCTCATTGTGAAGGTCCCACCCTTATAACCTAAACTAACCCTCACTATCTCTCACAGACTCTGTCTCCAAATGCCATCATGTTGGGGATTAGGGTTTCCGCATGTAGGAACAGACTTTCTTGTCATAGATACGCATTTTTTCAGTGTTGTACACACTGCCAAATAGTTTCTCAAAGTCATTTTTTTTTACCAGTTTTCACTTCTCAACAGCATGTGAGAGCTTCAGTGCACCACATCCTCCCTAGCACTTGGAATTGTCAGTCTTTTTCATGTTAGCATGGGGTTTATTGTATCTTTATTTTTTATTTTTGAGCTGGAGCCTCACTCCGTCTCCCAGGCTGGAGTGCAGTGGCACACTTATGGCCACCTCAGCATCAACCTGCTGGACTCAGGCGATCCTTTCACCCCAACCTTCCAAGTAGCTGGAACTACAAGCGTGCACTACCATGCCTGGCTAATTAAAAAAAAATTTATTTATTGTAGAGATGAGATCTCGCCAAGTTGCCCAGGCTGTTCTTGAACCTGTGGGTTCAGACAATCCCTTCACCTTGGCCTCCCAAAGTGCTGGGATTATAGACTTGAGCCACCGCGCTCTGCCATATTGTATTTTTAAAAGAGTTATCAAAGTAGGAAAGCTTACAGCAAAGAGAATCATTGCAATAAGTGTTGGCGATGCTTGCCTAGACCTTGCTTAGGCAAATGGGTCTTAGGAAACTGACTCTGAGTATTTCACATCCTCCAGGCAAGAGGCTTTTCCAGCAGGAACACTGCATTTGTTTTTAATTTGTATTTTAGATTCAGGGGGTTCACGTGCAGGTTTGTTACATGGTTATATTGCATGACGGTGAGGTTTGGGTTTCTATTGAACCTGTCACACAAACAGTGAGCATGACACCCAGTAGGAAGTTCTTTAAGCCCTGCTCCCCCCGCCCAGGATCCCCCAGTGTCTGTCAGTCCAGCTTTATGTCCATGTGTACCCAATTGAAAACCACATTTTAATGCAAATTAGTAAGTTGACGTCACTGTTTACGCTTTTGCCTTATGAGCTTCTTGACACGTGCTCCTCCTGAGAGGTTTTTTGGCTCATGGTTGGCTGATACACTCAAGTGCAGATGAGAGCCATGTGTGGTCACCAAAAACACCTTTCACCTTTTCACACTACACTCCCCTTTCACTGCTGCAGACTCACCTCTCTCCTTACCTGGAGTGTCTCTGCATAATATTTCTCCTGTTTTGCAGGTGAGGAAATATGTATTTAGAGAGGTCGGTAGTAGAAAAGAACAGCCACCTTTTATTTAAAATATTGAATATGCAGCCAGGTGTGGTGGCACACGCTTGTAATCCCAGCACTTTGGGAGGCCAAGGCGGGAGGATCGCTTGAGGCCAGGAGTTCACCCTGAGAAACACAGTGAGCCCTTGTCTCTACAAAAAAATTTAAAAAATTAGCCAGTCATGTTAGCATGTGCCTATAGTCCCAGCTACTTGGGAGGCTGAAGTGAGAGGATTGCCTGAGCCCAGGAGGTCAAGGCTGTGATTGTGCCACTGCACTCCAGCCTGGGCAACAGAGTGAGACCCGAATTTAAAAAATACTGAATATGCTAACCATATCTTACTGATGATCTTAATAATCTCAGTGATCCAATGACTAGCTCTTCGAATTCACTTTTGTTTATTTATTATTTTTAAAATGTTTTTTGTAGAGATGAGGTCCCCTATGTTGCCCAGGATGGTCTCGAACTCCTGGCCTCAAGCAATTCTCTTACCTTGGCCTCCCAAAGTGCTGGGATTGCAGGCGTTGGCCACTGTGCCCAGCCAAGATGGACAATCTTTATGATGACAAACTCCAAGCAAATGACAAGAAGACGACACAGATGGCATTTCTACTCAGTACACACTTTTGTTGGCCACTTACGGGTTCACACCACGACGACCTGATCAAGTCTGACAAGGTCACAACATCCAAAATGATCAAGACTATTTGCATTCTGGATTTTCAAGCCCAATCATTCAGGATGACCCAAGCCCTAAGAGTGTGCCGTGTTGTGACACATTAGCTGACAATATCCTGAAATCAGCATTTGGCCAAGGCACTTAAGGACTACACAGTTGAAAATGAAGACAAACTTTCACCATTTTAAAGATCCTAAAAACAGTCCATGGTGAAAATCCAGCAAATGTGTGATGAATTTCCAGAAGCCTCTTTTGTGTTTTCTGACTTTGTAACCAATTTAGTCAAACGCCGCTGAGGAAACACTTCCAACTGTGGCTGAAATCGCTGAAATATAAAGAAAGCCATAGGTTGACAAACCGAAATGCATTCTTTTGTCATAAAATCCCATGGGGCACAAGGAAAATACTGCCAGAGACAGAGGAAACAGTCTAGCACGCTTACCCGGTGAGGGAGACATGCCACGCGTCTGGAGCGGGGTATAGATGTTCCTTTTTTTTAAACTTCTTATTTTAAAATAATTTCAGATTTACAGGAAAATTGCAGAAGTGGCACAGAGCACTCCCACACACCCCTCAGCCAGTGCCCCCATGTTAACACTTACAGAGCCACAGTGGACGGCGAGACCGGGAGAGTCCGGTTTTTTTTTTTTTTTTTTTTAAGCCGAGGTCTCACTCTGTTGCCCAGGCTGGAGTGCGGTGGCGTGATCATGGCTCACTGCAGCCTTGACCTCCTGGGTTCAGATGATCCACCTGCCTCAGCCTCCTGAGTTGCTGGGACTACCAGTGCTCGCCCCCATGCCTGGCTAATTTTTTGATTTGTTGTAGAGATGGGGTCTTGCTGTGTTGTCTAGGCCGATCTTGAACTTCTGGGCTCAAGCGATGCTCCTATTCTGGCCTCCCAAAGTGCTGAGGTTGTAGGTGTGAGCCACCGCGCCAGGCCTGGGACATTAACATCGACACAGTATTGTGCAGGTATCTTTGGGCGCTGTCTGTGTATTCTCGCTCCCGCTCACGCCATTTCCCATCCGATCCCACCAGGATGTCTCGTGGTGTTGAGGTGTGGTGCCTTCCGGGGCTGCTCCCACCTGGCACGGCCCCTCCATCTTCTTTCACCCTTCATGACCTTGGCACTTCTGAAGGGGACCGAGCAGGAATTTGGTAGGACGTCTCTCACTTCGGGCTTGTGTGATGTACTTTGCAGCAGTAGACCGAGGCTGTGCATCTCTGGCAGGAGGTGACGCTAGGGCTTTCTCAGCTCCTGGCATCGGGCTTACCTGAGGTCCGTATCATGACTGGTGGTGTTGACCTTGTCTCCTGGATGAGGGCCTGCTTGTCAGGTTTCTCTTGTAAATGACTGTTTTTCCTTTTGTGATTAATAAGTATCTTGTGGGGAAACATTTTGACAGTGCAAATGTTTTGCTTCTAATCAGAGGATGGATAGACAGGTAGGTAGGTAGATAGATAACTTGATCTATGTATCTCCAGTGTGTCTTGACTCACAGTATTCGCTGTATTGTTTCAAAAATAAAATGTTAGGCCAGGTGTGGTGGCTCACGCCTGTAATTCCAGCACTCCGGGAGGCTGAGGCCGGAGGATTGCTACAATCCTAGAAGCGGACCAGGTGCTAGGATC
The DNA here is from genome assembly GCF_000164805.1 of Carlito syrichta. Classification (NCBI taxonomy): domain Eukaryota; kingdom Metazoa; phylum Chordata; class Mammalia; order Primates; family Tarsiidae; genus Carlito; species Carlito syrichta. The sequence continues at coordinate 224,291 of NW_007079992.1, read as the reverse complement.
ACCAGTATGGTTGTGTTGATTTAAATATAAAAAGTAGACCTTGAAATATGAAAGACTATTTATAATACCTTGTAATGAGGTGGGATGACCATGAAAACATTTTGCACCATACAGTTATTCTGGTTAAATTGTAGCAAGGTAGTTGAAAGAGTGTTTAATTTAAAGATGAATTTTACAGTTTTCCTTTTTTTTTTTTTTTTTTTTTTTTAGTTGGAGTCTTATTTCGTGGCCCAGGCTGGAGTGCAGTGGCACGTTCATGGCTATCCCAGCACCGACTTACTGGGCTCCGGTGATCCTTCCACCTCAGCCTTCCAAGTAGCCAGAACTACAGGCACGTTCTACCACGCCTGGCTAATTTTTGGTGTATTGTAGAGACGAGGTCTCTCCAAGTTGCCTGGGCTGGTCTCAAACCTGCAGGCTCAGGCAATCCTCGCCTCTGCCTCCCAAAGTGCTGGGATGACAGGCTTTAGCCACCGCGCCCAGCTAAAGAGTTTTCTTTTACAAAAAAAAAAAAGGTTGTTAAAAATGTGTGACCTATCGTTAGGGAAACAAATGGCTTTTAGAGGCATCGCTCTTGGCAGATACTGAAAAAACTCACAACAAATCCTGTTAATTTGTACCTTCAAGATAAGTGATTTCTTAAAAAATAATGAGTAGGGAAGTAACATCTTTTGAAAAGAAATTCAAAAGACCCTTTTGAAAGCAGATGAGCTCACAGTTTTATTGCTACCAAAAATTGTGTATGTCACCTAGAAAAATGTGCTCCTGTCTGCAAACTTAAAAAGTAGAGACATCATTTTATATCTTATTTCACAATCTTTTCAGCCATGGTGGGTTGTAATTCCATTTGTTAAAAAAATACAGTCATATGCTGGGTGCAGTGGGTCACATCTATAATCCCAGGACTTTGGGAGGCAAAGGTGAGAGGATTGCCTGAATCCAGAGGTTTGAGACCTGCCTGGGCAATTTGATAAGACCATGTCTCTCTACAGTAAATCTAAAATTATCCAGGTGTGGTGGTGCATACCTGTAGTTCCAGCTACTTGGAAGGCTGAGGCAAGAAGGATCGTCTGAGCCCAGGAGGTCGAGGTTGTGGTGGCCGTGAGCGTGCCACTGCACTCCAGCATGGGTGACAGTGAGATTCTGACTAAAAACAATATATATATATATATATATATATTGTGTGTGTGTATATATATATATACATGGTCATGTGTCACTTAATGATGGGGGTCTTTAGGGAATTTTGCTGTGTGTGACTATCACAGAGTGACCTCCCCAAGCCTAGATGGTCTAGCCCACTAAACCCCAGGCTGTATGGGCTAGCCTGTGGTTCCTGGTTTGCATACTGGCACAGCCTGTGACTGTCCTGAATGCTGTAGGCAATTGTGACACAGTGGTGAGTATTTCCGCCTCTAAACATGGACAAAATACAGTATCATCATCTTGCGAAACCACCACCGGTTGGTGACCAAAACGTCCTCACGTGGCCCAGGACTGTATTAAAATGCAAAAACAATGAGCCAGAGCAACAAATTGGTAACAGGCAAGATGGAAATTTACCAGCTGAGTTTCAACAAAAAAAATGTTTACATAACTGGAAGATGAGCTTGAAACATGAGCGACACGATTCAGTAAGTCGATTAATTCATTACAACCAGGTCTGTGCTTCTTCGAGAAGTCCTCTCTGTATGCTTGGCAGCCACTAAAACCAAGGACCTAGGTGAACTGGACTGAGACTTGGACCTCCAGACGCTGCGTCAGAAAATGCTGAGCTGAGATCCTCAAAAATAGTGGAGTGTTTTTAATCGCATTACTCTCCGCTGAAAATACCGTGAAGGATGGTACTATTGAGTGAACCCAAGAGGGTTTTTTAATAAGGTAAATAAATACAATTATTTTAGAACACTTATCGGTTTAGTCTTTAAATCACATTTTAGACATTTTTATTGTCGTACATATTTTATTATAATGTACATAATATGTTAGCATGGTAGTACACATGGATATAGTTTATAAATGCACATTTATGCATTGGGAAGTTGGCTCAAATGCTTTATTTAATATTCATAATATGTTAGCATGGTAGCATATATATAGTTTATATATACGTATTTATGTGTTGGGAGGGCTTGCTCAAATGTTTTATTCAATATTCATAAAATGTTAGCATGGTAGTATAGTTTACAGATACATATTTATGCATTGGTTTGCGCAAAGATTTAATGTCCATTATATGTCAGCCTGGTAGTACATACATATGTAGTTTATAAACACACATTTATGCACCAGGAAGGTGAGCTCAAGTGTTTTCGCTGGTAGGGCTGTAAGATAACACCGCCACAAAGCCACCGCTCTGAAGGTGGTAACTCAAATCCTACCTGACGCTAGTGCAGCATGAATTTTTTATAAGCATTATCTCATTTAACTTTTGCGGCAGCGGGCGCGAGGCGTTGCTTGGGAGGCGACGGCGGTGCCTAGTTTTTCGTTCAGGAAACCTGAGAGAAGTAAGAAATAGCACGCGGTTTCAAAGGAGAAAGGGATTGACCAGGCCTGGGGACAGGGTCTTGCAACTGACGACATCCCTCTGACTCAGGGTGGGAACCATTCTCGGGGGCTGCCTGTGCGCCCCAGAGGGTGTCCCTGGCCCCCGCCCCAACGCAGGGGCTGGCCGCTGGGCGTCCGACGGCTCGACGCGGAGACTGGGCACAACTCGTAAATACCCACCGGCAAACGCGCCACGTCCCAACAGCCTGACCCAGGCGAGACCACTCCTGCCAGTGCCAGCGTGTGAAGCAGTTCAGGATGACACGATTCGTCTTTTTTTGTTTTCAGACAGGGTTTGCTGCCCAGACTGGGGAGCAGCGGCATGGACACGGCTCATGGCAGCCTCAAACTCCTGGGCTCAGCTGATCTCCTACCTCACCCTCTCGAGCAGCTGGGACTACAGTCACCATGCTCAGCTAATTTTTCTTGGTTTTTTTTTTTTTTTTTGAGTTGGAGTGTCACTCCATCACCCAGACTGGAGGGCAGGGGCGCACTCCCGGCCACCGCAGCCCTGACCTGCCGGGCTCCGGCGATCCTTCCGCCTCAGCCTTCCAAGTAGCTGGTACTACAGGCGTGTGCTACCACGCCCGGCTGATTTTTGGTTGATTGTAGAGATGAGGTCTTGTCAAGTTGCCCGGGCTCAGGTAATCCACTTGCCTTGGCTTCCCAAAGTGCTGGGATGACAGGCTGAGCCTTGTGCCCAGCCTATTAATTTTTTTTTTTTTACCGAGTACAGGGGACTTTATCGAGGGCACGTGACGAGGTGGCTCCCTAGGCCGGCCCCATTTGTCAGGGTTCTGGCACGGACACTGCGAAGAGGGGAGATTCTCGGTGTGGTCGGGGACCGAGTGTGGCAGCGACTCCCCAGCAGCTGAGGGCCTCTCTCTTCCTCTCGTGCTCTCGCTGGGACTGGTGGTCCAAGGACTCTTACTCCCTGGAGGCCATGGGGACCATGGCGTCCACCACCCTGTTGTGTCGCCCAATCCATTGTCCCACCAAGAGATGAGCCTGACTGCCTGGTTATGGATGGCCATGCTGCCCCAGCATTGAAAGTGGAAGAGTGGGTGTCACTGTTGACGGCAGAGGACACAACCTGGCCCTGGGGGTAGTCCAGGATGTCCTCGAGGGGCCCCCGGAGCCTGCTTCACCCCCTTCTTGATGGCGTCCCACTTGGCAGCAGGTCAGGTCCACGACGGACGTACAGGTGGTGGGGACCCAGAAGGTCATGCCCATAAGCTTCCCGTCCAGCTCGGGGATGACCTCGCCGTGGACTTGGCAGTGCTGGTGGATGCAAGGATGATGTGACAGAGGGCCCCGTGCCATTGTGCCTCAGTTTCCCAGAGGGGCCCTCCACGGTCTTCTGGGTGGCAGTGATGGCGTGGCTGGTGGTCATGAGTCCCTCCGAGGCCAAAGTTATCGCGAATGACCTTGGCTGGGGGTCAAGCAGTTGGCGGTGCAAGAGGTGCTGTTTGCGACCGTGACTTCTCGTGGTTCACGCCCACCCAAACGTGGGGGCGCCGGCGCCTGTGAGCCCCAGCATCTCCAGGGTGGTGAGGACGCCAGTGGACTCCACCATATAATCAGCGCCAGCATCGCCCCGTTTGATTTGGGTGGGATCTCCCTCCTGGGAGGTGGTGATGGGATTTCCATCAATGACAAGCTTCCTGTTCGTGGCCTTGATGGTGCCGGGTAACTCGCCATGGCTGGGGTCGTCCTGGAACATGGAGACCATGTGGTTGAGATCAATGAAGGCTCTTTTTGATTTTTTTGAGTCAGAGTCTCACTCTGTCACCCAAGCTGGAGTGCAGTGGCACGCTCATGGCCACCTCACCTCGACCTGCTGGGCTCCGGTGATCTTTCCACCTCAGCCTTCCAAGGAGCCAGAAATACAGGTGCGCACTACCATGCCCGGCTGATTTTTTGATTTATTGTAGAGACGAGGTCTCACCAACTTGCCTAGGCTGATCTCAAACCCCTGGGCTCAGGCAATCCTCTCACCTCCGCCTCCCAAAGTGATGGGATGACAGGTGTGAGCCACCTGGTTTATGAAGGGGTTATTGATGGTGACAGCATCCACTTTGCCAGAGTTAAAAGCAGCCTTGGTGACCAGGCACCCAATACGGCCACATCCGTTCAGTCTAGCCCTCACCTTGGCCGTGGTGTCCCAGGACGCGGCTGGTACCGCACCAGAGGCATGTGTGTCTCCCGGCAGGAGCAGAGAGCCCGTTCATCCTAATTGGTCTCCCACGTGCAGGGCACCCTCATGGGCCGGCGCTGCCCGTCCTCACGAGAACCCACGCCGAGCGGGGTGGACTCCCTTTTGCTGACCCAGGAGGCTCACGGCTTAGCAAAGCCACAGGCGTGCTCAACCCCAGCCAGGCCTACCCTCGGGCTCTGGGTCTCCATCCTGGCTCTGCCCATGGAAGCCTGCGTCTCCCGATCCTGGGTGCCGCAGAATCCCAGGTTGTCTCCCACTCGGCTGCAAGAACACAGCAGAGAGTCCCCCTGTGGGACATGTCTGGAGAGACGTGACGGCTCCCACCCGTGTATGCTCAAGGATCACTTAACCTCTCAGGGGGCTTTTCAGATGGTCAAATGGATGGAATTTTGTGTCAGGGAAAATGGGACGTCAAGGCCAGGTGCAGGGGCTCACGCCTGTCATCCCCACACTTTGGCAGGCCGAGGTGGGAGGATCGGTTGAGCCCAGGAGTTCAAGACCAGCCTGGGCAACATGGTGAGACCTTGTCTCTACAGAAAGGAAAAAAAAAATTAGCTGGATGTGGTGGCACTCGCCTATAGTCCCAACTACTTGGGAGGCTGAGGCGGGAGGATCCCTTCAAACCGGGAGGTCCAGGCTGCAGCGAGCCATGATCCTGCCACTGCACTCCAGCCTGGGGGACAAAGTGGGAACCTGGCTCAGAGAAAACTGGGGGCCGTGAGCCCTGCCGTGTTCCTATGGGCAGACAGGAGTGGGCTGGGCCCAGGGTTGCTCCAGGGATTTGGAGGGGGAAGCAGGGTTTAAGGTTCGAAGTCACTTTGGGTCTCCACACCAAAGGAGGGAGGGAAATGGGACTGTTTTTTAAAAATTAAGAATGTGAGGCCAGGTGCGGTGGTTGAAGCCTGTCATCCCAGCATTTTGGGAGGGCGAGGCGAGAGGATTGCCTGCTCCCACAGGTTCGAGACCAGCCAGGGCAGCATGGTGAGACCTCGTCTCTACAATAAATCCCAAAAAAATTAGCCGGGCATGGCAGCACGTGCCTGTAGTTCCAGCTACATGGACGACTGAGGAGGATGGATCCCCAGAGCCCAGCAGGGCGAGGCTGTGGTGGCCGCAAGTGTGCCACTGCCACTCCAGCCTGGGCAGCGAAGTAAGATGCCAACTCGAAAAAAAATTTTTTTTAAAATGTGTTTCATGTTTATCTTAGACACGGGGGTCACGTGCACGTTTGTTACATGGACATATTGTAAGTGGGGATTCTTCAGGCCCATTTTACAGATGCGTTGACTGAGGCTCAGAAGAGGGAAAATGCGGTCGCTTTCTCAAGGTCGCGGGACTCCCAAGTGGTCCCTCCAAAATGTTCCGAGGCTACCATTTCTTTTCTGTTGCTAAAATCTCATTTTGGTGGCTCTCCCTGGGGTGGGCTGTCCCCCCTCCCCTGGGGGTCTCTGTGGCTATCTTGGGGACGGGCTTCCTTGCCTCGATGACTGGCGGTGCTTCGGGCGAAAGTCCTAGAAAGTGTGGACGTCCCCACACAGCGAGACGTGCCTTGTGCCTGCCCAGTCCCCCAGTGACCTGCCGGACGCTCGGGCCGACCGGCTTGGCTGCACACCTGTGGTTGACTGAGCCCGGACTGCCGAGTGGCCCAGCTCAGGGGGCCGCTCGGGCCCTCCCACTTCGGGCACAGCCGGTTCCCGACCCTCCCTGTGGAAGGCAGCCAGGGCCCGGACTTCCCCGACGGTGACTAGAGACCCCTTCCCAGTCCATCACGGCTCACTGCAGCCTCGACCTGCTGGGCTCAGCGATCCTCCTGCCTCAGCCTCCCAAGAAGCTGGGACTACAGTTGTGCACCACCACGCCTGGGTAATTTTTAAGTTGTTTATAGAGATGAGGTCTCGCTATGTTGCCAGGCTGGTCTCGAACTCTTGGGCCTCCCAAAGTGTTGGAATTACAGATGTGAGCCACCGCGCCAGGCCTCTTGGTTTTTTTATTTGTAAAATGGAGTAAAGGCCTTTTTCACGTGGCCATCTGGAAAGTTAAAAGATATAATGCATGTGCTCGTTCCTTCTCCCCCTCTTCCTTCCTTCCTTTTTTTTTTTTGAGTTGGAGTCTCACTCCATTGCCCAGGCTGGAGTGCAGTGGCCGCTCCCGGCCACCGCAGCCTCCACCTCTGGGCTCTGGCGATCCTTCCGCCTCAGCCTTCCGAGTAGCTGGAACCACAGGCACATGCCCCCACACCCGGCTAATTTTTGATTGATTGTAGAGACAAGGTCTTGTCAAGTTGCCCGGGCTGGTCTCGAACCCTCGGGCTCAGGCCATCCACTCGCCTCATCCTCCCAAAGTGCTGGGATGACAGGCTGAGCCCCCGAGCCTGGCCTCTGCCTTCCTTTTGATAAGGAGGATTTTGCTTCCTGCCACGTAACTCTCATTTAGCAGGAAGAACACGTCACGTTGAGCACCTCTCCTTCTGCAGCCGTCCTGGATGAAAATAAAGAAAGACACCTCAGTGAGCACCTTGCAGCCTGAGCATCCCAGGGGAGCAGTCGGTTGTAGGAGTCTAAGCCACGCCCGCCCGGGCACTCGCACGACGCCCGCTCCATCCAGGAAGACAGTGTGTGGCCTCCCAGGAGCCCCCGCCAGACCTGGGGAGGCCACCCGGTGCTGAGCAGAGGCTGCGCCAGGACCCAGAGGGGACCCGGGGACCCAGGCCCACAGCTGGGTGTGGGGCGGCCTGGCTGCGAGCGCATGGTGGGAGACACCAGCGTCTCATGAAGATGGCTCTGCCCGGCTGGACGGATGCCCGTTCTCCTCCCCCTCCTCCCCCTCCTCCCCGTCCTGCCCCTCCTCCAAGCTCTCTCCTGAAGCTGCAGACGCAGCCCCGGGGTTGCCAAGGAGGAAGAAGCCTGCTCTGGTCAAGGATACGGGAGCAGCTGTGACCTCCAGGGGCCGGAGTGTCTCTTGCAGACCCTCCTTCACTCTCGCACTTGAGGACGCCCCGACAGAAAGGTCAGCTTCGGGGGTTTCCAGTCTGGTCTGCGTTAGACCATGACGGGGGACAGTGGTGCCAACGGTCAGCCACAGGCTTGAGTTTCCACCCCATAAAAAGTTACTCTGAGGCAGAAGTATGCAGCGCTTTGCAAACATTAGTTTGGTGATACCGTCCAAGCTGCGGGGGTTTGTTAAGTGAATACCGGATGGCGGTGGTGCCCGGTGGCTTGGCACAGGTTCAGACGGAGAGACTAATGTGGTTTCCCACATCAAAAGATCGACAGTGCGTTGGTGTAGCCCAGAAAAGTACCTGATTTTCCAATTGGAAGGAACTCAAAAGCATGGTCAAGGGTCTGTGTTGATTTTTCAAGACTTCTCCGGGGGGGGAAAAACTTGAGGCTGGTGGTTACGTTTTTTCAGAATGACTCAGGCTTGTTTCGCTTTCCTCTCTCAAAGCCTGCTGTGATCGCTGCAGGTCAAGTTCAAAAACTCAGCCAGCCCCAAGCGGCAAAGACACAGAAACCCCTGCCTGGACGCACCGAGGTGAAACCACAAAGCCAGATCCTGGTGGAGGGCGGGAGCTGGGTGTGCCGGGGGGCTCCCCGCGGAGGGCAGGGTCCGGCCTGCGTCCTGTGTCTTGGCGGGGGACGGTCGGCAGAGCCCCGGCTGGGACCCCGTGTCTTCCTTGTTTGCTCGTTCCTGCCGCCTGCGTGGGAGGCGTTGGAGCTCCACAGGGCTGTTGTTCTCACCTGAATCTCATGCAGTTGAGAGACTGTAGTGAGGTCGCTGGGACCTCACAGGCTCTGCGAGGGGGACCCCAAAATACCCGGAATTTATTTATTAAAAAGTGTGTGTTTATTCCTACACGTTTAAACATCAGTCACCTTCAAAGGATTTTCTGCTGGATGCAATACACCTCTCGGGACGCTTTTTCCACAGCTCAAAACAGTCTCTGAATTCATCTGTTTTGATGCCTTTTAGTGTTTCTGCTGTTTTTTTGTTTGTTTGTTTCACCTCTTCCACATCGGCAAAACGTTTCCCTTTGAGGACTCTTCATCCAGGGGAACAAAAAAAAATGGTCGCTTGGGGTAAGATCGGGTGAATAGGGAAGGTGGGGACTTGGGGAAGGGGTCACGCTGTTTTTGGTAAAAAAATACTGCTGAACACACATCGCGGCGCGGGCAGGTGTGCCGTAAATCGCCCGTCACGAAATGGGCAAATGTATGGAAAGAATCTCAAAAAGGAAACTATCATTTCTGTTAAGGCCAAACGCAGCCTCTTCCAACAACGCTTGCTGGTCCATGGATGCCGATGGGTTTCTAGAACACTCACCTAGCCAGGAAAGCCTGTACTACAGGGAGCCCACCCTCCAAAAGATAAGTCCAGGTTTTTTGAGGTCCCCCCTCGTACGTGCAATTAACATACAGAAACGAATGGCCTTCATGGATGCCAACTGCAGACAGAAGATCTGATGGCACAAAAGACACCATCTGTCCCAAGAGTCACAACTGCCACCACGACTTCGGCTGGCTACAGATCCTGAAGTCTGAACCGTGGAAACCACGGAACGTTCTGAGCAGGAATTCACTCACTGTACAGATACCAGTTCTCTGTAGTTTGTTTATACATTAAGCTGGAGCCCATGTAAAACACCAGTAGTACTGAGGAGTTTATATTATTTTTGGGTCGCCCAGGTTGGAGTGCAGTGGCACGATCACAGATCACAGCAGTCTTGACTTCTTGGGCTCGGGCAATCCTTCTGTCTCAGCCTCCTGAGTAGGGGGCACTACAGGTGGGAACTACCATGCCCGGCTAATCTTTTTTTATTTTTGTAGAGACAGGTCTCACTATGTTGTCCAGACTTGTCTTGAATTCCTGAAAGTGCTGGGATTATAGGTGTGAACCACTGTGCCTGGCCAGTATTGAGGATTTTGGAAAATGAGACAAATTATAAAGCTTATGGAATTAACTTTCTCTGGAAAGATGCAGAAATGGATCTTACTGGCTCCTCCCTGGGAAGGAACCAGATGACTGGAGGAGAGATTGGGAGGTTTTATCTCATCGGCTCATTTTGATTTTTTTCATTTTGAACTACATAACTATATAGGGTTATATACCGTATATATAACTATATATAACTTTTGCAAAAAAGAACATTATTTAAGGTAGTAATACAGCTAGATAGTAGACAATCAAGAAAACTCAGGAAAATACTGAAAAATAAAAACCCCAATAAAGAATCCTATGTATTAAAACATATAATGTGTAAAATTACCCTGAATAGATGGGGGGGGAAACCAGTCCAGAAAGCAGACACAATGCTATTACGTCATTAAGTGGCGTGATGCTTCAGTGTGAGAAGTCTGTAACCATCTGAAAGAGAAAGTTGGATTCCAGCTACTCACATTTGCCAAGGGAAATTCCATGGGGGTGGAAAATTTTTTTTTTTTTTGAGTTGGAGTCTCAGCCTTCCAAGGAGCCGGAACTACAGGCACGCGCTACCACACTTGGCTAATTTTTTTGATTTATTGTAGAGATGAGGTCTCGCCTGCCCAGGCAGGTCTCAAACCCGCGGGCTCAGGCAATCCACTCACCTCAGCCTCCCAAAGGCGCGGGATTACAGGCTGAGCCACCGAGCCCGGCTTGGGGGTGGAAAATTTAAACCTGAAAAAAAGAAAGCCTTCAAAGTAATAGAAGAAAAGGTGGGGCGTGGTGGCTTGGGCCTGTCGTCCCAGCTACTCAGGAGACTGAAGTGGGAGGACGGCTTGAACCTAGGAGGTCAAGGCCACAGTGAGCTATGATCACGACACTGCACTCCAGCCTGGGCCAACGAGCAAGACCATCTCTTAAAAAAGAAAAAAGTAAAAAATAAAAAAGTAGAAGAAAAATGGGAGAAGTCTCAAACAATCTCTGATTCAGGAAGATCTTTCTAATTCTTACGCAAAATCTTTTAGCCAGAAAGAAAAATATTGATAAATCTGATGACCCTTCCCCCACCAAACCAAGCTATTTCTGCATGGCAGACATCACCCTAAGCAAAATCAAATTCTCATTGTCAATACATTAGGAAAAGCAAGTCAGAGAAAAATGGCGGATGCGTTTAACAATAATTTCTGGTTCGGGACCCGCCTGGGCAACTTGGCGAGACCTCATCTCTACGATAAATCAAAAAATCAGCCGGGCGTGGTAGCGCGTGCCTGTAACTCCGGCTACTGAAGGCTGAGGCGGAAGGATCGCCGGAGCCCAGCGGATCGAGGCTGCGGTGGCCGGGAGCGGCTGCTGCACTCCAGTCTGGGCGACAGATGGAGACTCCAACTCAAAACAAAAACCAAAAAACCCCCAATAATTTCTAAAAATCAGCATTTTAAAAAAGACCAAGAGCTTAATAGAAAGTTGTGAAAAACGGGTGAGGAGTTTACACAGAAACACACATAACCAGCTCCTTGGTGCTTAAACCCATTCACCGTAAGATGCAAATAAAACACCCTGAGATGCAACCGCTTTTGCGTCTCAGACTGGCAAGGACTGTTACCATAAGGCTTGCAGTCACCCTGGATTGGTAAAAGTGGGAGGAAACGGTAGTTTATACTTTGCTGCTGGGAGTGCAAGTGGGTAAAATCTCTGAGGAAGGTCATTTAACGATCACGAACAGAGTGTAATACGCAGGAGGATTTGGACCCAGCAATTCTAGGCATTTATTCCAGAGACATACTCCCACACTGCACAGGTGTTTGGGGGGCACAGAATTGTCTGTAAAAACAAAGTTATGAAAATAATTTAGGCCAGGCGTGGCGGCTCACGCCCGTAATCCCAACACTTTGGGAGGCTGAGGTGAAGGATCACTTGAGCCTAGGAGTTTGAGACCAGCCTGGGCAACATAGCGAGATCCACGTCTCTACAAAAAAATTAGCCAGGTGTCGTGTCACTTGTCTGTTGTCCCAGCTGAGGAGGAAGGAGGGAAAGCTTTTCCTTCTCCTTCCTTGGAGAAGCCCACTTAATGGCATCGTGCCCTGCAGGTTTCTCGGCGAGAGTCGATGGAAAGTCCCTCGCAGGACACGGGGGCAGTGACAGTCTGGCAATGAGCGCCCGGGCCCCGGCGGCATTTCCCCGGGATGCTCCCAGCCGTCCCTGTCCCGGGCTGGAGGGAGAATGAGAACTGTATGGTGACTGGAGAGGGGAAGACTGGGATGATGGGAGGCTCGAGGCTGGGAACAGGAAGGGAGGCTGAGGCGGAAGGATCGCCTGAACCTGGGAAGCTGTGGTGAGCTGTGAGGGTGCCACTGCCCCCTACCCTCAGCAACAGAGTGAGACCTCAACTTATAATAATAATAATAACTTTAATGTCTGTTAGTGAGGCTGGTTAAACAACTACAAAACCATTTCAAAGAGCGAGGATTGGCCGGGCTCAGTGGCTCAGCCTGTCATCCCAGTGCTTTGGGAGGCCGAGGCGAGTGGATGGCCTGAGCTCGCGGGTTCGAGACCCACCCGGGCAACTTGGCGAGACCTTGTCTCTACAATAAATCAAAAATTAGCCGGGTGTGGTAGTGCGCGCCTGTAGTTCTGGCTACTCGGAAGGCTGAGGCGGAAGGATCACCGGAGCCCAGCAGGTCGAGGCTGCGGTGGCCGGGAGTGGCCACTGCACTCCAGTCTGGGTGACAGAGTGAGACCCCAACTCAAAAAAACAAAAAACAAAAAACAAAGAGTGAGGATGATCAATATGTGTTGAAATGAAGCAACTTCCAATATCCGACAAAACAATGTGAAAAAGTCAGTCTGGGCAAGAGGGCTCACACCTGTGATCCCAGCGCTTGGAGAGGCTGAGGCAGGAGGATTGCTTAAGGTCAGGGGTTTGAGACTGCCCTGGGTAACATAGTGAAACCCCATCTCTACCCCTTCCCCCCAAAAGCTGAACATGTCATGTGCCTGCGGTCCCAACTACTCAGGAGGCTGAGGTGGGAGGATCACTTGAGCCCAGGAGTTCAAGGCTTCAGTGAGCCATGATCATGCCACTGCTGTCTAGCCTGGGCGATGGAGTGAGACTTTGTCTCAAGAACAAAATGGCGAGGGGGACACAGCATTCATAAGGGTCCCTGATCTCAAACCAGGCAAAGCGGGGGCCAAAGGGAGGCCCAAACTTTACCTGGATGATGACCCCTTGGATACCTCATCCTGAATTGTACTCCATATCTTTAAAGGAAAATATGAAAAAACAAAATAGCAACAAAAAATTGTGACGTTCAAACCACAACAAAACAATGTGAAGAAGTATGTTTAGCGCACTCTCACTTGTGTAAAATACCCACGTGTGTCCATATCCATGTTGTGTAGGTCTAATACTCATTTTACTCGGACGGTGCATTAATAATAATTAATACTTGCACTGTCGAGACACTGGCATGAGAGTTTGTTGCTAGATAAAAGCAGAGATCACCACAGAGGTGGGTGCCAGCCCATAGGTCTGCTTCCAAAAAATGACAGAGAAATAAAATAGTAAAATACAATAACTAAAACTTTTGGATTTATTCTTTCAACCCTTTTTTCTTGAGTTGAAGTCTCCCTCTGCTGCCCAGGCTGGGGTGCAGTGGGACGATCACGGCTCACCGCAGCCTCAACCTCCTGGGCGCGAGAGATCCTCCTGCCTCAGCCTCCTGAGTAGTTGGGACTCCAGGCACGCAGCCCCACGCCTGGCTAATTTTTTTATTTTTTATTTTGTAGAGATGAGGTCTCGCCATTTGCCTAGGCTGGTCTCAAACCCTTGGGTTCAAGCGATTCTCCTGCCTCAGCCTCCCCAGGGGCTGGGATGACGGGAGTCAGCCACCACACCTGGCGGCTGCTTTCTGGCTTGTGTGTTTGCTCTTGGTGTACGTTCATGACGACATCCTGGTAAGAGGCGGTTTTTATGAGTTTTCCTTCCAAATATTCGATGTGTCTCTGCGCTCGCACCCTGAATTTACGTCTCCGCATCGTTCTGAGGGTGGGGTGACACTCACAGAGGATAGTTCCCCGGGAGCGTCACTGAGAAGGGCTTCGTTTCTGAGGACACGTGTCCGTGCAGTGCTGCACACCTCACGCTCTCTCTGCCACCGGAGGCTGTCATGTTCCCACACTCCGGCCTCCGTGTCCAGGCTCTCTCTCCCTGTTCCCAGTCTCGAGCCTGCTATCGTCCTGATCTTCCCTCCTCCAGCCACCATGCTGTTCTCATTCTCCCTCTGGCTTGGGGTGGGGACAGCTGGGAGCATCCTGGGGAAAAGCCACCCGGGGACCAGGCGCTCATTGCAAGACGGTCACTGCCCCGTGTCCTGCGGACTTTCCATCGACTCTCGCCGAGAAGCCTGCGGGGCCCGCCGCTGGGAAGTGGGCTTCTCCAAGAAGCCGGAAGGAGGGCCTGGTAGATGTCATGGCTCTGTGACCCTTCTGTGTCCTTGTTGGCTCAAAAAGAGAGAGGAAGTTGCTTTACTCCGGACTGTTCCCTGTGGTCACCAACAGGCACATGGACCCGTTTCTGTTTACTCAAGGAGTGGACACTGCTTCAGGGAAGACCAGATGACCCTATGGAAGCCACGGTCATGTCCACAAGGTGGGCGGTCGACTTTCCATCCGCTCAGCCTCGTGCTGGGAGTGTGGTTCTCAAGGCCGGGCAGTAACGATGCCCAAATCAGAGGGAGCCACGCCGAAGGTTTCCGTCAGCGTCACCGAAAATGCAAGGCCAGCCCAGTCCCGGTGTCAGGCCTGACCCACAGACAGCCCGGGACGGGGACGGCAGGCGCCACCGTGCCGCTTATTCTGTGGCCGACTCTGAAACCAGTCTGCGTTGCCACTTCCGGCCCTGCCACCTTGGGCCCGTCTGCCTAACCCCTCTGCCACCTCAGTCATCTCGTCTGCAGAATCACATTGGAGTCCCATTGGAAGGCAGAGAGGGAGCCTGGCGCCGCCTGGTCCAAGCCTGTGAGGGTCCCCCCCAGGTGCCACGGCTCGGACGGGCGGTGGGGTCACATTTCTTTTTCTTTTCTTTTTGAGTTGGGGTCTCACTCCGTCGCCCGGACTGGAGGGCAGGGACACGCTCCCGGCCACCGCAGCCTCAACCTGCGGGGCTCCGGCGATCCTTCTGCTTCAGCCTCCCCAGGAGCTGGGACTACAGGTGCGTGCCAAAATACCTGGCTGATTTATTTGATTTTTTTATAGAGACGAGGTCTCACTGTGCTGCCCAGACGGGTCTTGAACTCCTGGCCTTGAGCGATCTTCCCGCCTCCTCAGCCTCCCACAGTGCTGGGATGACAGACATGAGCCACTGCACCTGGCAAGGTGCCCTCAATTTCAGGGTCTGGCCTCGGTCTTGGAGGCTCAGAAATTCAGCAGTCAGTACAGGATAATTGACGAGGCATCCAAGAACGACTGCGAAATGAACTCGCGAGGGTGGAGGTGACTGTCTTGTGGCAAAACTGCCACCAAGTAAACCACAAGAAGGAAGCGACCGGACCCTTCTTCCCTCCCCAAGGCGAGTCTACACTTGGGGCCTGATGAGCATCCGGTGTGACGGCAGGATGGGGGCTGGCGATTTCATGGCTGTGTTCTCGCTGCGAGCACCGACGCTCCCACCGGCGTCACGGAGCGGCCCCACACGCCTGTGGGTCCCGTGTGGCTCCTGCTGGGTGGCCCGCGGCCTTCCCTCTGGCTGACCCCACCTTTGCGTGCGGGTGAAGGCCACTGTCGTGACTAAGGCACATCGAGGCAGAGCAACGCTGCAGGCTTGAGAGAGCCATCAGCGGCCACTCTCAAAAGCCCTCGACGATGCCACCTAATCTTTTTAAATTTTGAGTCGGAATCTCACTCTGTCACCCAGGCTGGAGTGCAGTGGCACGCTCATGGCCCCCGCAGCCTCGACCTGCTGGACTCAGGCAATCCTTCTGTCTCAGCTGCCCGAGTAGCCAGAACTACAGGCGTGCACTACCACGCCCGGCTAATTTTTCGATACATTAAAGAGACGAGGTCTCGCCAAGTTGCCCAGGCTGGTCTCGAACTCCCGGGACTCAGGCAATCCAACTAATCTTAAGAACAGCCTCGGCGTCTTCACTTGCCTCTTCTTGTAAACCAAATGCTTCCTCAAGGGTCAACATTGGAAAAACAGCACGTATTTCTTACCAAATGGTATGTTCTCTCCTCAGGCTGTGAAACAGACTCTACATAGAAAGAGTATATACATTCTCCATAGACCGTTTAAAGAAAAAGAACACGCCTCTCATCCTGGCACCTTGGGAGGCTGAGGTGGGAGGATTGCTTGAGGCCAGGGGTCCGAGACCAGCCTGGGCAACAGAGTGAGACCTCGCCTCCACAATAAATGAGAAAATTGGCCAGGTGTGGTGGCGCACGCCTGTAGTCCCAGCTACTCGGGAGGCTGAGGCGGGAGGATCGAGGTAGCGGTGGCTGTAATCGTGCCCCTGGGTCATAGGGTGAGACCCCAATCCAAAAGAAAAAAAAAAAAAGCGGTGTTCATGTATGATTTTTTTTTTCACTCTGTCTAAAACGGCGAGAAACCGTGCTGACCGACGGATCCTCTGTCCCTCCTAGGACAGTGCTCTGGGTCGCTGAAGCTCACCACTGCTCCCTGCAGCCTGGCTGGGCCTCAGCCAGGCGCCATCCTCTCCCGGGGACCGATGAGGACGTCTGACTCAGAAGCCCGGACGCTCACCCCACCTCAACCTCCTGCCTGGCGCCCCCAGGCTCCTCTGTCCATGCTTACTCCTGGCTCAGGTCACGCCGCCCCGGCGGGCTTCCTCCCTAATCCGCGGGGCAGATTCCATCCCCAACCCCGGGCCCAGGAGTCACACCCCACCACGACAGACACTTGAGGGCTAGGGTCCCGGTCTCTCTGGAAAGACACGATTTCTGCGCTGGGGGCTTCTTCTGGCTCCCGTGCCCTGTGTGTGCCTGGCGAGACATGGAGCCTTTCACCACGCGTGGGCTCCTGTCACCTACTTGACGGGTCGAGGCTGCAGTGGCTGTGATTGTGCCACTGCTCCAGCCGGGCCCACAGAGTGAGACCCCGATTCGGAAACAAGCAAAGGAACGGAAGCAGACACCTGCGTCTCCACCACCCAGGCGATGTGCCCTCCCTGGGCGCGCCCGCCTGCCCTCCCAAGGCCCTGCCCTGCAGCGGACGACGGCCACTCCTGGGCGTTTCTTCCCTTTCTTTCTTTACCTGTATCGTTTCTCTTTTAAAATTATTTTATTTTATCAGAGAGCTGTGGGGACAAGAGAAGATTTGCCTCGTAAGTGGGCTGCAGGCAGGTGGCGTCTGGGCTTCTAGTGGGCCCGCACTCCCCCGGTAGTGGCCCTGGTACCCAGCGTGTGGCCCTGTCCCCGCATCCCCCCGCCCGCCGTCTCCCAGCAGTGCCCAGTGACTGCCAACCCCACCCTGGTGCTCGTGTGTCCAGTGGCCAGAGCCTGCCTATGAGTGAGACCATGCGCTGTTCCGTGCTCGGTTGCTGCGATCGTCCACTTAGTACGATGGTCTCGGGCTGCCTCCGGGTTGCTGCGAAGGCCATGATTTCGTTCTTCTTTATGGCCGTGTGATATGCCAGCGTGTACGTGCACCATGTCTGCTATTTGCCGTCCACTTTTGATCCTGTGCTTTGCCTTGGAGTTTCACCACCTGCGGACAGATCGGTACAGAAACGTCCTGCTTGGTTTTGTTGGGGGATCTCACACAGATGGAGCCCTGTGTTATGTGTTCTCCATGACTGCTTTCTCCTAGCTAAGAGACACCATGTTAATTTACAAAGCTTTCATTTTTGGGGGAGGGTCAGGGTCTCCCTCTGTCACCCAGGTTGGAGTGCAGTGGCACAGTCACAGCTCACTGCAACCTCAACCTCCGGGCTCAGGTGATCCTCCCATCTCAGCCTCCCAAGCAGCTGGGACTACAGGTGCAAGCCACCATGCCTAGCTACTTTTTTTTTTTTTTTTTTTTTGAGTTGGAGTCTCACTCTGTCGCCCAGGCTGGAGTGCAGTGGCTGCTCCCGGCCACCGCAGCCTCGGCCTGCTGAGCTCTGGTGATCCTTCTGCCTCAGCCTTCCAAGTAGCCGGAACTACAGGCACGCGCTACCATGCCCGGCTAATTTTTGATTTATTGTAGAGACAAGGTCTCGCCAAGTTGCCCGGGCGGGTCTTGAACCCGTGGGCTCAGGTAACCCACTCACCTCGGCCTCCCAAAGTGCTGGGATTACAAGCCACCAAGCCCGGCTGCCCAGCTACTTTTTAATTTTTTTTTTTTTTTGGTAGAGATGAGGTCTCACTATGTTGCCCAAGCTAGTGTGGAACGCCCGGGCTAAAGCGATCCTTCTGCCTCGGCCTCCCAGGGTGCTGGAATCACAGGCATGAACCACCACACCTGGCCTATCCATTCTTTCTCACAGCTGTGTAGTATTCCATTACAGAATACACCACAACTTACTCATCCAGGTTACTACTGATAGATGTTGGTGGTGCTTAGTTTTTTACTGTCACAAACAATGCTGGTGGGAACGTCCTCTGGCTGTATAACGAAGAGGGAATGTCCTGGGCCAGGATGGACAGGACACGCTCGCGGCTACCAGGCCACGCCCAGTTCTCTCCAGAGTGCACGTAGGATTTCCCACGCTCGCCGGACGTGAGCGAGGGTCTTTTCTGGTACATCCACATTCCTGCCAACTGGTGGCTGTTTGGTTTTCGGTTAATGAAGCGGAGACTTTAACTGACGTGTGCGGGCATGTGTATTTCTTTTTCTGCGGCCTGGTAGGGGTTTTTGAGCACTTTTCCATGAGGCTGTTTGCCTTTTTTCCTGTCGACTTTTACGATGTCTCCACATCCACTGGGTATCGATCTTTTGCTAATCACCTGTGCTCAAGCATCCTTCCCTTCTTTCCGGCTTGTTTTTTAAATCTCTTGATGGGGTGATGGCCTCGATGAATAGACGCTCTAAATTTTGATATAGCTCAGCTCACTAATTTTTTTCATGCTTGTGTGTGTGTGTGTGTGTGTGTGTGTGTGTGTGTCTTAAGATCCATCCCACTCCGAGGCTATAGAGACGGCTTCTATACTATCTTGTAGGAGTTTTGTGGTGTTTTTTTCACACTTGAGTCTTTAATCCACGTGAAATCGATTTTCAAGAAGATGGTGTGAAACAGATCTGATATCCTCTCCTCTGGGGTTGGTGTCTTGCCTCAGTGCTGTTTCTTGAATGGCACTTGCTTCCTATCAGAGACGTGTGCACTCGCTTTTTGATGGACGGGGCACGCCTGCTCAAACACCTCTGGTTTCCTGGTGGGAGCGGGCACGGTCCAGGGTTCTTCTCCGATTGCGACTGCCCACGTGTCCACGGTCTCGCCCAGCTACCTGCTCTGAGGACTCAGCTAGGAGAGTTTCCTGAGCTCGGGGAAGGCTCGTGCCCCGCCCCCTGCTCCCTGCCTGTGACCGTACCCTGCCCCTCACCCCCTCCTCTTCCTTGATAACAGAGTCTTGGTAGTTCCTGGTCCTTTATTTTTTCCACGTATATTTGAGAGTCTGCTTCTCAAATTCCATACGAAAAAAACCTCCACTGTGATTGAAATGAAATTGCACGGACCCTACAAGGGGGCGTTTTCACTGTGGGATTGTAGTTTTCTGATCGTACAAAGCAATTCAAGCTGCACGCAGAAAACTGTGGAACATGGTGAGTCAGAGGGGGGAAGGAGAGGACCCTGAGGCACTCGAAGGCTGCCCCAGGTGACCGCGGCTGACGTCGGCGTGCGTGCTTGCCTCCCTTCCGTGTTTCATCCCATGCAAACTACCTGTTGGGTGGGCACGTACGTACACGGTGTGTGCAGATACAGACAAGCATGACGTGTGCCAGCGGTCCCCAGCCTTTTTGGCATCAGGGACCGATTTAGTGGGAGACAATTTCTCCACGGACGGGGCCGGGGAGGGTCTTCGGGCGTGCGGGTCTCTCCCTCGCACGTGCAGGTCACAGTAGGGCTCCTGCTCTGCTGAGGCCCTGATGCCTCCGCGGATAGGACAGCGGATGGAGTTCCACCCACCTGCCCGTCACTCACCTCTCGCTGTGCACCCCGGGTCCTAACCCGTCTGTGGCCCAGGGCTGGGGACCCTGACGTCAGCCACAGACCACATTACCAGCTCTTAAGAGGCCCACTTTTCACATGCGACTCCCCTCTGGCTGCCTCATCTGGTCACCCTGGCCAGGGAGACGTCTCACCTGGCTGTGATGTCTCCTCCTCTGCATGGAACCTTAAGACCACATGCCCAGGCTCCGGAGGCCCTGGGAGGCGTGGTTCTAAGAGCTCAGTCCGTGGTCCCTGCACTGAGTAGTGACTCAGAAGTTCGAGACCTGCCTGGGCAGCGAGACCTCATCTTTACAATAAATCAAAAATTAGCCGGGCATGGTAGCGCGCGCCTGTAGTTCCGGCTACTCGGAAGGCTGAGGCGGAAGGATCGCCGGAGCCCGGCAGGTCGAGGCTGCGGGGACCGGGAGCGGCCACTGCACTCCAGTCTGGGCGACCGAGTGAGACTCCAACTCAAAAAAAAAAAAAAAAAGAAGACAGACACTGCCTCTGGGGACATGTGAAGTGGTAGCCAATTGCTCTTGCCTTGTTTTCCTAGGTAGTAGGCAAAGGACTGATGTTTGATAAAAACCGATGTCTGAATAAGTCAAAAATTGTCCTTTTGACAAGCAGGAAATGAAAATTCTAAGCATTGAGAACACAGTTTTCTAGTTTAACTGGGCATATTTGCTTTCTCTCTTAATTGAATATAAAACAATGGGAGAGGCTGGGTCTGGTGGCTGTAATCCCTGCACTTTGGGAGGCCGAGGTGGGAGGATTGCTTGAGCCCAGGAGTTCGAGACCAGCCTGGGCAACATAGCGAGACCCTGTCTTCACAAAAAAATAAAAAAATTAGCCCGGTGTGGTGGCCCACACTGGTAGCCCCAGCTACTCAGGAGGCTGAGGTGGGAGGATCACCTGAGCTTAGGAGGTCGAGGCTGCGGTGAGCTGTGATCGTGCCCCTGCGCTCCAGCCTGGGTGACAGAGTGAGATCCCGACTTGAAAGAAACACACACATACAATAAAAACAAAACAAAGGGAGTGTTTGAGTCTGAGGAGTACCAGACACAGGGACTGTGGACGGGTGGGCCAGTCCCGCGGCGCAATGCAGGCCCGGCTGCCCACGCCCGGTCCCCCCGGGCAGGAGATGCTCACTGCTTAGCCCCTGGTGGAGGCCCAGAGCCCACTGGCTCTCCCGTCACTGGAAGTGCTGCGGTTTTGTTCTCGGGGCTTGGAGGCTGTGTTGGAAGCGCCGTGTATTGTTGTCTCGAAAACACATCCCAAGACGTCTTTGCCTCCAACGGCTGTCTTCGTGGCCGCGGTCCCCTGGAGTCACCGGCTGGACGGGCGGCCATGCGGAGGGTGCCGCTGCCCCCTGCTGGTGGCAGGGGGCGTCGTCGGGCCTCCGCACGGGCACCAGTCCCAGGTCTAGTGGGCACCGTCCCCGGGCCCCGGCCAGACGGGGCCTGCGACGTCCCTCTTGCCTTTGGGCTGGAAGTGGGTCCCGCCTGGGTGCGATGCTGGGGCCAGGCGGCGCGGCTCCCAGCCTCAGCGAGGTCTCTCTCTCCTCTCTCCTCTCTTTCCCTTCTTTCTCTCTCCTCTCTCCTCCCCTGTTTTCTGTCTCTCTCTCTCTCTCTCTCTCAGTCACGATCACAGCTCACCACAGCCTCAACCTTCTGGGCTCAGGAGATCCTCCCACCTCAGCCTCCCGAGTAGCCGAGACTACGGGCATGTGCCACCATTCCCAGCTAATTAAAAATCTAATTAATTTTTTTGTAGCGATGAGATCACGGTGTGTTGCCCAGGCCGCCTCTGACACCCGAGCTCGAGCAATCCTCTGGCCTCAGCCTCCCAAAGCGCTGGGATTACAGGCATGAGCCACCGCACCTGGCCTCAAGCTAGTTTCAGGCAGAATTCTGTTTTCCCCGACTGCTCACCAGGTGTTAAATATTTAGTGAAATTTTTGCTTTTCCTGGGTGCCTGGTGTTGTGATGATTCTAAATGTATTCTTTTGTTCTATGTTGTGGATTCATTCTTTTTGGACTATATTTTGTTTACAGGCACTGTGGATACTTTTGTAAAGAATCGTCCAAGTTTATTTTATTTTGCACCAATTTTTAGTACTGCGCTTGCTTTGTCAGTATGAATCTTATTTGAATTTATTCTAATTCATTTTATATCGTAGCTTGCTTTTTACATACCAGTCTTTTCTGAAATACAACTCCCATGTTTGCTTTTAGATGGTCTGTGGAGCACTTGCAAATTTACCAGTAAATCTGTTGTGTTTCATTGCAGCCTGGAATACAGTATTTACAAGCACAATGTCGTTCTTTTTAGCGGTGGCTTTCCATTTTTCTTTTTCGGGTTTAGCAGAAAATGACCGCACCTCTAAAAGTTCTCATCCCAGTCAGATTCCAGTATACAATATAACTTTATTTATGCCTGGCTATTCCTATCAGATCACTAGAGATAGCTTTCAGTACACACACGCATAAGGTTTTTCCAAAAAATGTCCCTGTCGGGTTGGGTGTTGGTGGCTGGGAGGGCATTCCAGCTGCCACCGGCCAGTTGTCACTGCGGAGTTGGCTGCACGGTGTGAGGGAGCTGTCGGAGGACTCGACACAGGGGCTTGAAGGTTGACCCTCTTGGGGCACAGGTGACCTGTGGTTAGACACCTCCACCGAGTGGCCACGCCCCACCCTTTCCTCCTGGCCACCTAAGAAACCCACAGGGAGTCTCGTCCCTGAGGGTCTCGGTGTCTCATCACGAAATAGGAACAGTGTCTGGAAACACAGGGATGGGACCTCGATGGCCTCCTGGGCAGCTGGGCTTTCCCGGGAGTGTGGAGGCGGGATCTGCGGGGACCGCGTCCAGCTTGGAGCCCCCGGCTGGGGAAGCCCCACCCGTACCACCTGTGCCCTCTGTGGTCCATTTCCCACCGTGGGGGAGCTGGACCAGGCGAGGCCCTCTGTGACTTGGGAATAGGATTTCACTTCTGCCTGGCTGGACCTGTTTTGATAATCCGGGAAGACCCACCACTCCATGCTTCCTCATGTGGCAGGTGCCATGACTTCGCGGTTTTTTGTTTTTTTTTGAGTCAGGGGTCTCACTCTCTTGCCCAGGCTGGAGTGTAGTGGCACGATCATGGTTCATCATAACCTCAACCTCCTGGGATTACCTCCTGGCGATCCTCCCGCCTCAGCCTCCTCGGTAGCCAGGACTACAGGTATGCACCATGCCCGGCTGATTTTTTTATTTATCGTAGAGACGAGGTCTCACTGCATTGCCCTGGCTGGTCATGAACTCCTGGGCTCAGGCAGTCCTCCCGCCTTGGCCTCCCAAAGTGTGGGATGACAGGCATGAGCCACCGTGTCTGGCAGGTGCCCTGAATTCTGAACATACACCCTGTGGAGTCCCGTTGGGCCGGATACTGCCCTGTCCTCTTAGAAGCTGCAGTGGCCCGGTGCCCCAGGAGGGTCACTCCCTGGGGACTGCTGCTTGGGCTCCAGCACCTCACCTGGCAGGAGCATCATGCAGGGAGAAGGTTCTTCCCAACATGGAGCAGCATCTGGCTGGCAGGCACTGGAGGGACATGGTCCGGCTTCTGTTTCCCTTCAGAACAGTCCTCGGCTAGTGGGGGCTGGTGATCGCAACTGTCAGGGCCGGTGCCCCCCACCCCCGGGAAGGCGGCTTGGGGCAGTCCCCTCCTGCTCCCAGACTGTCCCTAGCACCGTCGCCCCTCCCCACCTGCGGATCTCAGGACCCCTCCCCCTCCACAGGGACACACAGGCAAGCGCACCTTCCCACAGAAGTGCCCGGAGCCCTGGTGTGGACGGTCCTCCCTCAGACGCCCAGGACTTCAACTGACAAGTCCTCGTGGACTTCAGACTCCGGGAGGGCGGGCGTCATGGCCGTCCTGTGCATGCTGTCAACCTCACTGCTCGGAAGAGTGGAGGCACACAGTTGGTGCTGAATTAATACTTGAAGATCGTGGAGACACACAGTAGGCACCGAATGCATACCTGAAGACAGTGCCCAGTCTGGGGACAGGGACTGACGCGTGTGCCTGGGCTCCCTTCCCGGTGGCTCCCGTGAGGCACACACGACCATCAGCGTCAGGAGGGCTGGGGGGCGGTGCCTTGCCCTTTCCTTCTGGTAATTTCCTGAAGGGACGTTTTCAGGCTGTGAGGAGAAGGATTCAAGTCTGATAGCTTGTTGCTAACTGCATAAATATATTGACACTTCAAGCCAATTTGCTCACCAAGCATGAGGCTCGCTTGGCACCTCATTAAACATTAAAACCTGCAGAAAACTCAGGATGAGGTGTGGCAGACACGGCGACACTCCCCACGTCGTTTTTTTCCGGCTGTCATCACCCGCGAAGCTGTGAGCTCACGGGGAACGCGGCTCAGTCCAGCAGGCGAGTCTCTGGCCACACGGCCCGGCTGCTCCTTCACGCCAGTCAGCGGGGCGTCCTCAGCATCCCGGGGCTGCTCTGTTGCCAAGCACATGGGCCCTTTCTCCGGGCAATCCCAAAGGCCTCAATGGATGGGTTCCACCGCCGTGTCCGGGATGGTGGACAGGTGCCACGCCTGGTGTCCGGGAGGGTGGACAGGTGCCATGCCCAGTGTCCAGTGAGGGTGGGTGGGCCCCATGCCCGATATCCAGTGAGGGTGTCTTTATAAGAAGAGGAGAGGCCGGGCTCGGTGGCTCAGCCTATAATCCCAGCACTTTGGGAGGCCAAGGTGAGTGGATTGCCTGAGCCCGTGGGTTCGAGACCCACCCGGGCAACTTGGTGAGACCTCATCTCTACAATAAATCAAAAAATTAGCCAGGCATGGTAGCGCGCGTCTGTAGTTCCAGCTACTTGGAAGGCTGAGGCGGAAGGATCGTCGGAGTCCAGCAGGTCAAGGCTGCGGTGGCCGGGAGCGGCCACTGCACTCCAGTCTGGGTGACAGAGTGAGACTCCAACTCAAAAAAAAAAAAAAAAAAAAGAAGAGGAGAGAAGCCAGGTACAAGTGGCTCATGCCTGCAATCCCAGCACTTTGGGAGGCCAAGGTCGGAGGACCCCTTGAGCTCAAGAGTTGGAGAGCAGCCTGGGCAACGTAGTGAGACTGTGCCCTACAAAAAATCATAAATAAAAAATTAGTTGGGTGTGTATTCGAGCTCATGTAGTCCAAGCTCCTCGGGAGGTTGAGCCAGGAGGATTGCTTGAGCCTAAGAGGTCGAGGCTGCAGTGAGCTATGATCATGCCACTGCTCTCCAGCCTGGGTAACAGACAGAGACCCTGTCTTTAAAAAAAATAAAAAGACGAGAGGACACCCAGAAAAGCTCACACGGGAGGGTGATGTGACCGGGAAGCAGAAGCTGGAGCAATGCGTCCATCTACAAGCCAGGAGCACTAGCAGCCCTGGCCACCACCACACCCCACAGGACAAGGAGGACCCTGCCGCACCGGCAGTCGGAGCCAGGCCCTGCCACGCCTTGGTCCAAGACGTCCTGCCACCTGCGCCGAGAGAGAGTGCCTTGCGGGAACCACCCAGTTCACGGGACTGTTCCAGGCTGAAAAGAGGCCATTTTGGTTACATTAGAACCGTCCCCTAGAAAAGGCTTAGAAATTGGTGCCAAACTTCCTTTTGTAGCTAGAGATAGAAAATGAAGCCCTTGACCGGGCGTGGTGGCCCATGCCTGTCATCCCAGCACTTTGGGAGGCCAAGGCGGGAGGATTGCTGGAGCCCAGGAGTTTGAGACCATCCTGGACAACATAGCAAAACCTCTACAAAAAATTTTAAAATGATCCAGGTGTGGGGGTATGCACCTGCAGTCCCAGCTACTCAGGAGGCTGAAGCAGGAGGATCACCTGAGTCTGGGAGGTCGAGAATGCGGTGAGCTGTGATCGTGCCACCGCACTCCAGCCTGGGCGACAGGGTGAGACACCTGCACGCTTCCAATGAAAACAGAAGGTAAGAACATTGATTTAAGCCGGGCTCGGGGGCTCAGCCTGTCATCCCTTGCCTTTGGGAGGCTGAGGTGAGTGGATTGCCTGAGCCTGCGGATTCGACACCCACCTGGGCAGCGAGACCTCATCTCTACAATAAATCAAAAAATCAGCCGGGCGTGGTAGCGCGCGCCTGTAGTTCCGGCTACTCGGAAGGCTGAGGCGGAAGGATCGCTGGAGCCCAGCAGGTCAAGGCTGTGGTGGCCGGAAGCGGCCACTGCACTCCAGTCTGGGTGACCGAGTGAGACTCCAACTCAAAAAAAAAAAAAAAAGAACACTGATTTAAACATGAATTTAAATCTCAGGTCCAAGTGCCTGAAGCCCAGCGGCATCAAGCTCCGGTCCAGGCATCACACGGGGACTGCACCTTGAGTTACTTTCTGTTGCATCATACGTTTTAAGCATTTTTTCCAGAAACAGCTGTAGCCTGCGTTAGAACCATGACAGCTCGATTATGTCGTGGTGAGGAACATGAAATAATGAATTGGAGGAAAAGGCAGACACGTTTAATTGCTCCAAATTACACAACCTTGGGGGAGATGAAAAGCTTATCAGGAGACTTTCTTTTAAACACAAGCTCATTCCGGATAACGGTGGTGCCATTTCTACTAATCCTTGTCATGACTGTGGGCTCCGGGAAGCCTCAGGAGTGATGTGTTCTTGCACTAGCTAGACGATAACTGCTCTTGTGTTGTGTGTGTCTCATGTATGTGTGTGTGTGTGCGCGTGCAGTCTCAGTGCAGGTGGGTTAGCCAGGCACCAGGCACCCTGGGCCAAGCACCTGTAGACATTTCAGCCTGGAGCCATTTCCACTAACTGTCAGAATTCCCACTGGACACCTGCCTTTGCTCCTCAGGAGATGCTGATTGATTCACTCATTGTTGGACAAAGAGGAAAAACTTGACATTTTAGTAGATATGTCATCTATGGCAAATCAGTCAGTAGATGTGTCCTTATCAGCATGTGTGTCAATCTGAGTCCAATGTATTCCTTGACTAGACTTGGCGTCTTCTTTCCAGAAGCTTCTGTCGCAGACTCCTTGAGTGGAAGGAAGGGTCCCGGGGAGCAGAAATTGTTGGCACATGACTTCTTTTCACCAAGGGTCAGCATCGGATGGAAAGTTACACATGATCAAATAATTCTGGCTCACGCCTGTAATTCCAGGGCTCTGAGGAACTGAGGCTGGAGGATCCCTTGAGCCCAGGAGTTTGAGACCAGCCTGGGCAACATAGTGAGATCTTGACTCTACAAATAATAATCATAATAATTCCAAAACACGTGGAGTTGGAATTCCGTGACCCCTCTTGAGCTCACACCGTTGGTCTCCAGAGTTGGGTTTCCTTGCTTAGGCTGCCTGATGACCTCACCTGGGGCGCTGTTAACATGTCCGGATGTTGAGGTTGCACCCCACGCCACGGGGATCGGATTTGCTAGGTATGGAAGGCAGCTGTAAGTGCCTCTGAAGACTTCCAGATGTTTCCAAGATGCAGCCAAATCTGGGACCCCATGTTTGACTTTGCTGGTGAAATGGCTGTCCTTGGATAAGCCTTGCTGGTGTCCCCTGGGAGTTTGTTAGCAATGCGGCCTCTCGGGAGTGTCCCAGGCCTGCTGAAGTGGAAGTCGCATGTTAATAAGATTCCAGGGCACTGGTATCACATTAAAGTTCGAGAAGCTTAGGTGTGGGGTCATACTTATGTTCGCATGGTCCTTGTGGGGGCAGATCTGTGGAATCAATCCTTGTGACAGGACAGTCTCCAACACAGGCGAATTCCCAACTACATACAAGATCTGAAAAGAGTAGTTTACCATATATCCTCAGTTTGAAGGAGGGAAAAAGAACTGTAAGTCAACCTTGAAGTCCCTCAGCAGATTGACTTTTTGGCCCTATAGTGTAGTGATTCTGAAACTATTTTGATTTGTTGTAGATTTGAATGAAGGAGCAACCACGTTGATTGTATCAGAGGCTGGCGTGTTCCGTGTTGAAGGGAGATTAAACTGTAGGGTGGGAGAAGGCAGGAAGGACCCACAGATATCATCGTGAGCTCTTAGAATAAGACTGAGAAAATGAGGCCGGGCTCGGTGGCTCAGCCTGTCATCCCAGCACTTTGGGAGGCCGAGGTGAGTGGATTGCCTGAGCCCGCGGGTTCGAGACCCGCCTGGGCAACTTGGCAAGACCTCATCTCTACAATAAATCAAAAAACGAGCCGGGCGTGGTAGCGCGTGCCTGTAGTTCCAGCTCCTTGGAAGGCTGCGGCGGAAGGATCGCCGGAGCCCAGCAGGTCGAGGCTGCGGTGGCGGGGAGCGGCCGCTGCACTCCAGTCTGGGCGACAGAGCGAGACTCCAACTCAAAAAACAAAAAAACCCCCAAAAGAATGAGAAAATGCATTTTCCAATGAAAGGGCCTAGAAGCAATGGCAGCCCAGCCACAATGAGCACAACTCGCTCTAAGTACCATTCTGTGCAGAAAGGAACCATGGCCCCTTGGAGAAGCCACTGATTCCATAGAAGACATTTATGCGATACAAGATAAGCCCAAAAAATCTTGGTCGGAAAGTAAGAAATGCTCAAAAAATGAAAGGGACATGTCGAGATGGCGAAGACATCAGCATTCTACTGGCCAAAATGGAAGCAGTCAGCCAGTAATAATGACTGATAACAGCAACGGGTTATAGGTTATTCAGGAAAATAAGCATTCATGAGTCTACCCTGGGGAGAGAGAGGAAGAGAGAGAGAGAGGAAGAAAAGGGAGGGAAGAAAAAAGGGGGGAGGAGAGGAAGGAAGGAAAAAGGGATCATTACTTACAGTAGAAAGCCAGTTAATAATGTTTTTTTTTTTTGAGTCGGAGTCTCACTCCGTCGTCCAGACTGGAGTGCAGCGGCCGCTCCCGGCCACCGCAGCCTCGACCTCCTGTGCTCCGCAATCCTTCCGCCTCAGCCTTTCAAGTAGCCGGAACTACAGGCATGTGCTACCACGCCCGGCTGCTTTTTGATTTATTGTAGAGACGAGGTCTCGCCAAGTTGCCCAGGTGGGTTTCGAACCCTGGGGCTCAGGCAATCCACTCGCCTCGGCCTCCCAAAGCGCTGGGATGACAGGCTGAGCCACCGAGCCTGGCCCCAGTTAATAAATTTAAAACGACTGATGGAGTTAGAAAATCAACATTTTGCAAACACCATGATAATATTTAACTCAGGCAAGAATCATCAATGGGTACCAAAACTATTCAGTAAAGTGGAGGGACAATACATTCACATGGTCTCAAAGTTACTCCTCCACGGCACAAATTGTTCGTTAACTATCAAGGAAAAAGCAGTGCCCTTCCAGGAAAAAGTTGGCAGACATGAGTTCAGCTAAGTGGTCAGAGTTAACATCGCCCGTAACGAGCAAGTCAGCGTCGTGGTCTCTTGGTGGCGCGCTGAGAACCCAGCATCCTTTACGGATGTTCCGGCCAAAAGCACATAATCCGAACCCAGTCATGAGGAGACATCAGACAAACCCAAACCGAGGGGCATTCTACCAAATGACGGCTCTGTGTTCGTGAAAAGGTCAATGTCACGAGGACACGAAAGGCTGCAGGACGTCCCACAGACTGACAGTGATTGAGACGCACAAAAAGCAGCCACCGACCGCAGTGCGTAACCTTGGATAGGATCCTTTTCCAGACGGCTGCAAAGGGCACCATTAGGACACCTGGTGAAAGGTGAATGTGCCTGAGGTATTAGGTCATAGCTTCATGCCAGTGTTAGACTGCCTTTGGTAATTATACTGGGGTTATTGTAAAGAAGGTCTAAATTGAGGGATCGGCTGATAAGTGAGTCTGCAACTCACTCTCCAATGATTCTGAAGATAAAGACATAGATGATAGGTGAGGGCTCGGTGGCTCAGCCTGTCATCCCAGCACTTTGGGAGGCCGAGGGGAGAGGACTGCCTGAGCCTGCAGGTTCAAGACCCACCCGGGCAACTTGGTGAGGCCTCATCTCTACAATCAATGAAAAATTAGCCGGGTGTGGTAGCACGCACCTGTAGTTCAGGCTACTTGGAAGGCTGAGGCGGAA
>NW_007079992.1:159900-194400 GCF_000164805.1 Carlito syrichta | reverse complement strand
AAAAAAAAAAAAAAAAAGAAAAATAAATGATCGATAGCTAGCTAAATAGATGAACAGAGAAAATATAAAATAAGGCAGCATTCTTGGACACCAGCCACGGAGGCGGCATCCATCACTTCCAGAAGGGAATGCCTGGAACCTTCATAAGAAAAATGGAACGGGCAGCAGGCTATGACTGGCCGTGCTCGCTCCATCGACATTTTTCTTCTAGGTCATTCTGTTCTAGTCTTTCTATCCTAGTCTATTTTTGTTTTGAGTTGGAGTCTCACTCTGTCGCCCAGACTGGAGTGCAGTGGCACCCTCACGGCCACCAGGCTGGAGGGCAGTGGCATGCTCATGACCACCCCACTGTTGACCTGCTGGGCTCCAGCAATCCTTCCACCTCAGCCTTCCAAGTAGCTGGAACTACAGGTGTGCACTACCATGCCCGGCTGATTTTTTGATTTATTGTAGAGATGAGGTCTCGCCAAGTTGCCTCTGCTGGTGTCGAACCTGTGAACTCTCACCTTGGCTCCCAAAGTGCTGGGATGACGGGCTGAGCCACCGAGCCCGGCCTCTATCCTAGTCTATTGGTCTAATCTTATCTTACAATTAGAATTCAGACGTAGGTAGGTTGCCATGGAAATATAGAGTATTAATCTGTTTATTAGAATGAGAAGAATAGGCTAGATTTTTTTCTAACTGGCATCTGGGTCTTGGTGTAAAGACTTGTCAGCGGGGACCTGCCTTGCCAATTAGGCCATGTGGGAGATATCCTGCGGGTTCTCAGTGAGCCAAATTTGAACTCCAAGATTTTGACAAAAATAGATTTACAGCATCTATAGAACATTTAACCTCCCTGAAAAGACAGTCGCTGCAATTATGTTTTAAAATGTATATGGCTGGTTGGGTGCAGTGGCTCACACCTGTCATCCCAGCACTCTGAGTGGCTGAGGTGAGTGGATTGCCTGAGCCCGTGGGTTCGAGACCCGCCTGGGCAACTTGGCAAGATCTCGTCTCTACAATAAATCAAAAAATTAGCCGGGCATGGTGGTGCATGCCTGTAGATCCAGCTACTTGAAAGGCTGAGGCAGAAGGATCGCCGGAGCCCAGGAGGTTGAGGCTGCGGTGACTGTGAGCGTGTCACGGCACTCCAGCCTGGGCGACAGAGTGAGACTCTGACTCAAAAAAAAAAAAATGTCTATAGCTTACAATTGTGTTTTTCACGATTCTCTGAGCCACATGTGAATCGCCGTACACAGGTTGAAGAAGAATCAGGGGAGGTGAATATGGTTTCTTTTTACTTTTGGTATAATTTTGGACAAAGAAAAATGGCAGCATTGGTATAAAGAATTCCTACTAGGCCACCCTCCCCCCAGGATGCACCCCGGTTAGCGGTGTGCCGTATCTTCCCTCCTGACCCTCTCTCCCACCCTTGTTCCGGTCCCCCTTTTCAGGTATCACCACCCTGATGGGTGTGAAATTGTATCTCATGGTGGTTTTGATGAGCCTCTCCTTGACAGATAATGATGTTACTCAGCCTTTTCTCCGGGTTGCTGAAAATTTGTGTACATTGTTCGCACAAAGGATTTGGATTAAAATCAATTGCCCAGTTTTTAATTGTGTTACTTATCTTTTTATTCTTGAGTTTTAAGAATTATTCATACACTCTGCACAGGAGACCGTTATCCGATATTTGATATGCAAATGTGTGCTGCATTTTCACTTTCCAGAGTAGACCTCGAAGCACAAAAGCTTTCCATTTTGATGAAGCCCGATGCATCTGTTTTATCTTGCTTTCTCCCGCTTGTGGCGCTATAATGAAGGAACCACAGCCTAACTCAAGATCGCAAAGATTGACCCCTGTGTCTCCGCCTAAGAATGTTATAGTTTAGTTCCTACCCCTAGGTCCTTAATCTACTTTGAGTCCATCTGTGTTCGTGCGGTGAGAAGTCCAGCTTTCTTGCCTGTGAGTATCCAGTTGTCCAGCACCGCTTGCTGGAAAGACGATTCTTTCTCCCACTGAGTCACCTCGGCACCCTTGTCACATATCAATTGTCCATAAGCGTGTGGGCTTATTTCTGGACGCCCGATTCTCTTCCATCAATCCACATTCCGATCCGTATGCCAGGACAACATGGTCTTGAAAAACGTAGCTTTGTGGTAAGTTTTGCAGTCAGAAAGTATGTGTTCTTCAACTTTGTTCTTCCAGTTCAAGTCGTCCAGACTCTTCTGGGTTCCCTGCCTTTGTTTTTTTTTAGTTGGATTCTCGCTCTGTCGCCCAGACTGGAGTGCAGCGGCCGCTCCCGGCCACCGCAGCCTCGACCTGCTGGGCTCCGGCGATCCTTCCGCCTCAGCCATCTGAGTAGCCGGAATTACAGGAGTGTGTTACCACGCCCGGCTAATTTTTGATTTATTGTAGAGATGAGGTCTCGCCAAATTGCCCAGGCGGGTCTCAAACCCGTGGACTCAGGCAATCCACTCACCTCAGCCTCCCAAAGGCGCGGGATGACAGGCTGACCCACCGAGCCCGGCAGTCCCCTGCCTTTCAACATGAATTTTTGGTTCAGTGTATTGATTTCTGCCCCAAAGGCAGTTGGAGCTTCTGGAGAGATTGTGTTGAACTGTAGAATAATTTGAGAAATATTTCCATGTTAACAATGTGGTCTTCTCTATTAATGGGGGATGATGTCTTTACATTGAGATTTTCTTTATTTCAATGATGTTTTATAGCTTTCAGTGCACAAGTCTTGCACCCCTGTGCTTAAATTCAGTCCTAAATATATATTTGTTATGTCAGAGTACAGTGGTGTGGATCACTGCAACCTCGAACTCCTAGGCTCAAGTGATCCTCCTGCCTCAGCCTCCCAAGAAGCTGGGGCTATAGGTATGCGCCACTACACATGGCTAATATTTTCATTTTTATTTTTTGTATAGATGGGGTCTGGATATGTTGCCTAGGTTGGTCTTGAACTCCTGGCCTCAAGCGATTTTTTCACCTAGGCCTTCCAATGTGCTGGGATTACAGATGCTCAACTGAAAAAGTTGATTCTGCCCATTTTTGCCAATTGGTTCATTTCTTTTAATGAAAGAGAATTTTCAACTGTTCTTCCTCCACCATTTTTGCCGATGTCATCTCTTTATTCTTTTTAAAAATTATGGTAATAGCCGGCTGCAGTGGCTCGCACCTGTCATGCCAGCAATTTGGGAGGCCAAGGTGAGAGAATTGCCTGAGCCCAGGGGTTTGAGACCAGCCTGGGTAACTTGGCGATGCCTCATCTCTACCATAAATCAAAAAAATTATCCTGGCATGGCGGTGTGTGCCTGTAGTCCCAGTTACTTGGAAGGCTGAGGCGGAAGGATCGTGGTGGCCGTGAGCGTGCCACTGCACTCCAGCCTAGGCGACAGTGAGACTCTGACTCAAAAAAACAGGTCTAAACACGGACTCCCTATGCCCCTCCCCAGCCCTCCTGGTGACCGAGTCCATTCCCTGTCTCTGTGTGGCCCCATGGTCAGCGCGAAACACGTCCCGCAAGGCTTTGTGCTGAGAGCCGACACGTGCCGCCTAGGACCCCAGACCTTTCATGAAGGCCTGTGGGACGCAGTGTCCTTGCTGACGCCCCTTGGCCACACCTGGACAGATGCACCTGCAGGTGTGGTGGGTTGGGGTGGGGGTGCACCCAGTCTCACCGGCAAAGGGAATCCCAGTTTCACCCGGCTTCACTCCAGTGAAGCCTGAGGGCATGCTGCTTCCTCTTCTGGGGAATCAGGGAGAGACATTTCCCAAACGCGGTCTGTGCCTTGACCGGAGTAAGAATATGCTTCTAGGTGCAGCGTTCTATCCTCTCCTGAGGACGGCGGGGTCCCGTGAAGGCATGGAGCTCTGGCTGGAGACCTGTTGTCATCACAAGGGAACGGCCCCAGCTTTGTTCTGCCTGTTTTCATGGCTTTTGACACATATCCCGGAAAATGCACAGGTCACTACCATGTGTCCTGAAGAATGGTCACCAAGTGAACCCACGAGTGAAACCCTCATCCTGGCCCCCAAATCAACTGTGACCCCAGAAGCCCCTTGTGCTCCCCGGTCACTAACCACTCTTCCCCAAAACGACGTGATCTTGATTCTGTGTTGCCTGGGTCTGAACTTCATAGAAATAGCCTTTTTTCACCTCCCTTTTCCCAGGCAATCCGCCCGTGTTCCCATGTGTTGCTCAGGTCATGTGTTTCATTGCTGTCGCGTCTTCCACTGTGTGACAAGGCCACGGTCATTGACCCATTCTATGCGCGACGGACACTTGGACTATTTGTTTCCATGCTACGAATAACGCTGCCCTGAACATGAAACCGACAGAGGTTACGTCCAGGATACGCAAAGAACTCCCTAAAATCAACGCGAAAAGGCCAGATAACGCAACAGGAAAATGTGTGAGGCTTGAGCGTGCATTCACAAAAGAGGCTCTCCAGAGGGCCAAGGAATAGATGGCAGAAGGTGCCCAGTCCAGGAGTCACCAAGGAGATCAACAGAGATGTCGCCACAAAGCCATCAGGAGGCCTGAAGTTCACGTGGAGAAGCAGGAACTCGCACCTGCTGAGGATACCACGTTGGCGGTGCGACACACTGTGTGACAGCAGTTTTTAACGCCGAACGGGTGGACACGCTATGGCACCGAAATGTGCCTCAGAGGATGCCACCCAGTGGAACACGTGCATATGGCGCCAGGGCATGGAGAGGTGGCTCTCAGGGTTGCTCTGGGAAATGGTGTTGGTTCTTTTTTTTTTTTTTTTTGAGTCGAGGTCTCACTCTGCTGTCTAGGCTGGAGTGTGGTGGCACAATCATGGCCGCAGCCTGGGTCTTCTGGGCTTAGGCAATCCTCCTGCCTCAGCCTCCCAAGTAGCTAGGACTGCAAGCACATGCCACCATGCCCGGCTAAGTTTTTGATTTTTTTTTGTTGTTGTTGTTTTTTGCAGAGACAAGGTCTTGCGATGTTGTCCAGGCTGGTCTCGAACTCCTGGGTTCAAGCAATCCTCCCACCTCCGTCTCCCTAATGCTGAGATTTCAGGCGTGAGCCACCGGGCCTGGCCCTGATTTAATCTCCCGAGCCAGAGTTTCTCTTCACCAGTGAAGAAGGAGCATTGACGTTTTAAGGCGATGGCCCTCAGCCCACCACAGAACATCTCAGTCCAACCTGCAGTGGGCAGAGCTGGTGCCCAGGATTTTTTTATTCGAGCTCCTGCTGTGATCTTGGTTTTCCACCGGCTCAGAACCACCTGTGCTTAAAGATAGAAATCCAAAGTGACGAATCAGAACACAAGAGGCTCTGATTTAGGGGGATCAGGAGGCAGTAGGAACTGAGCGCTTACAAGCAGGCTGGGCTTTTAGGGATGTCAGTGGGCTTGGAGGCTTCTAAAACGCAACGCAGCAGCAGAGGAAAGAATTAGGAGCCACTTCTGAAAGCAAATCAAGTGATCTAGAAAGCTAAACGGAAGGATCGTCTCACCACACAGATTGAAAATGCAAGTAAGTAGAAATGACGGAAAGGTTGGGCGCAAGGGACCGGGCACCTGAACAGTAGGTAGGAATGTTCTGGAAGGATGGAACGGAACAGATGGAGGGGAGGCCACAGGACAGAGACAGGCAGGAGAAAACCTCCACACAGAATGAAGATGAGCATTCAGAGGAAAGGGCCCACTGACGAAAGGAAGGCCCCACAAAGACACTCTCCAAGACGTACCCTGACGAACTCCGGGAGAAAACCTCACGGGCTTTCAGATAGATCAGTAGGTTACCCCCAGAGGACTGAGACCCTGGTTAGCGTTGACGTTCTTATCTGTAACACTGCAACCTGGATGACACTGATGGATTTTTGAGATTAAAAAGTATTGTAATCATAGAAAGCAGTAGTATTTATATGTGAGAGACAAAGAAAGCTTTTTTTTTTTTTTTTTTTTTTTTAGTTCTGAGTCTCACTCAGAACTCCAGGCTGGAGTGCAGTGACACGATCACGGTTCACTGCGGGCTCCATCTCCTGGACTCAGGTGATCCTTCCTCCTCAGCCTCCCAAGTTGCTGGGACGAGAGGCACATGCCACCACTCCTGGCTAATTTTTAAAAAATATTTTGTGTAGAGACGAGGCCTCGTGATGTTGCCCAGGTTGGCCAGAAAGGCATTTCTGAACATGCAAAAAAAAAAAGATTCAACAAAACACTCTAGGAGAATCAAAGACTGAGGACAACACAGTATGTGGGAGGTGGTGGTGAATAGCAAACCCAGCTAAATCTGTGGCTAAATCGAGTGGATGCTTACAGCATGCTTCTGGGCCACTGCAGGGTTTTTAACACAGGATCCCTGAAAGAGAAAAACTGCACTATGAGAAAAATAGTAAAGAAAAATGAAATTAGCATCACAGTTTTTTCAAACGCACCTGGGAGACGGCACCGAGGAATGTGGCACAGGTGACCCCGTGCACATCTCCGGGGAAGGGAGGACAGCCAGAACTCTCATTTGGGAGGATTGGTATCGAGGCAGAGCTGTGATGTGACTCTCAGGAAGGCAAGGGCTGGCACGACGGGTCCAGAGACGTGCGCGGGGACCCCAACACCCGGAATTGATTTGCAAAAACTGTATTTACTGTTACATGTTTAAACGTCAGTCACCTTCGAAGTCCTCTCTGTGTGATGCAGTGTACTTATTGAGACGCTTTTTCTCTGCTCAAAATAGTTTTTGAACTTGTCCGTGTCGATGCCTTTTGGTGCTTCTGTCGTTTTTTTGTTTCACCTCTTCCACAGCGGCAAACGTTTCCCCTTGAGGACTTTTTTCATCCAGAAAAACAAACAAAAAAACCAGTTGCTCAGGGGTGATTGGGTGAACAGGGAGGGTAGGGCAATGGGGGTCACGCCATTTTTGGCCAAAAACTGCTAAACATTCAGCATGGTGTGGGCAGGTGTGCTTGTAAATCACCCATCAAAAGGGGCAAATGTGTGGAAAGAATCTCCAAAAAAAAAAAATTCACTGAAGCCAAACGCAGACACTCCCAACAATTCCATCTGGTCCGCAGATGCCGATGGGTCCTTAGAGCACTCACCTAGCAGGGGACGCCTGGACTCCACGGGGCCCAGCCTCCAAAGGTAATTCTGGTGGCTTTTGCGTCCCTCCTTGAATTATAAAACACCAACGACTGATATGAAAACATAAATTGAAATTCTTCTGAATAATTTTATAAACATCAGGAAAGAGGGAAGACAGGACTAGAATTAAAGTACAAAATGAGATGTAACAGTAAATCTGGTCTCCATCCTTAGGAAGGGTGGACTCCCTTCTAAGAAGACAAAAATTCAGATTATTGAAAACAACAAAAGTGAGCAATCTGTATTCTTTGGAGACAGCCTACAAAATACTAAAGAAATAAAAAGAGGAACGTGCAAATGTAAAGCAACAGAAAATCAGACAAAGAGGAATTTAAGGCCAAAAGGAAAGTTAACAGGAAATCGTGGCATTGTCACACTCCTAGGGGCTGAGGAGGGTTTCGGCCTCCATGGTGACGACGGAGAGATTGTCCTCTCCCCAAGACGTAAGGCGGCGGGAGGCGGTGGCTGACAGGACCGAGAGGGAAGAGGCCAGGGAAAGGCCTCTTGGGGGACGCTGGTGTTCACCCGAGGCGAACCCAGGGGCGAGGCGGCCCCCCCACCCCTTGGCTCTGCGGGCCAAGAGCTCGGAGCTGGTGCAGAAGCAGGAAAAGGCATCCAAATGGACGAGTTCAAAAACTGTTTTAAGCCGTGGAAAAAGCATCTCCATAGTGTATAGCATCCAACAGAGAGCACGTGCAAGGTGACTGAAGTTTAAACGTGTAAGAATGAATACATAATTTTTTAGAACTAAATTCTGGTTTTTTAAGTCCCCCTCATGTATCTGTATATTGGTATGAGAGCACTACCAAAGACCAGAACAGACGGGGAGGCATACTAACGGGAAGACGAGACGCGAAAATAACTGCTCTTCTTAAACTGATACAGAGGTGCAAATTCCCAGGGAAGCAGAATCTCCAGGGAGAACTTTGGGACGGCAGGATCATTTCATTCTAATATTCAGCAGACAACATAAGTGGGAACAATAAGAACATCATCGACAAAATAGGGGAAGCAGCACAAACACAGTCAGATGACCAGAAGAAAAGACGGACTCTTAGAGCCTTCCCAGGCTCACCAGAATTCAGCGCGAGGTCAAGAGGCATCTCAGGGTGTGAGAAAGACGCCGTCGACATTCTGGGGGCAGAACTGATATATGTGGAAGGAAAGAAAGGTTCATTCCTGCTTCACGCCAGATGCAAAAATACATTCTAGGTGGGTGAAGAACTTGGTATGAAGGCGGGTCATAAATACATAAAAGAGCACGCTAGCCGGGCTCGGTGGCTCAGCCTGTCATCCCGCGCCTTTGGGAGGCTGAGGTGAGTGGATGGCCTGAGCCCGCGGGTTCGAGACCCGCCTGGGCAACTTGGCGAGACCTCGTCTCTACAATAAATAAAAAAAAATTAGCCGCATATGATGGCACTGGCCTGTAGTTCCAGCTAGTTGGAAGGCTGGGGCGGAAGGATTGCCGGAGCCCAGCAGGTTGAGGCTGTGGTGGCCGTGTGCATGCCACTGTGCTCCAGCCTGGGTGACACTGTGAGACTCCAACTCAAAAAAAAGTATATATGTGTGTGTGTGTGTGTGTGTGTGTGTGTGTGTGTGTGTGTGTGTGTGTGCGTGTGTGTGTGTTGCAGAATCTTTTTGAAATCCTGTGGACTGGAAAGTGATTTTATATAAGAAATTAAATTCAGAAACCATTAAAGACAAGAGGGACAGATTCAACTACTTGAAGACGAAAATCTATAGGTTAAAGACACTAGAACACCGGAAAAAAACAGAGGACAGAGCGGTGAGAACACAGCTGTACCTAAACAAGAACTGACGGCTTATGAAGGCTCCCAGAAGTCAACAGAAAGGCAGTGTGGTAGAAACCGGACAAAGCAACAAACGAGTCACAGAAGAATCATTTAGATGACCAGTAAGCAGGTAGAAAGACTT
Source organism: Carlito syrichta (assembly GCF_000164805.1). Lineage (NCBI taxonomy): Eukaryota > Metazoa > Chordata > Mammalia > Primates > Tarsiidae > Carlito > Carlito syrichta. The sequence continues at coordinate 185,361 of NW_007079992.1, read as the reverse complement.
CAAGGGGAAGCCCCTTCCACCTCCCCCCGACTTCCACAACTGGCTTGAAAATACTTTTAAGGCTAGGCACAGTAGCTCATGCCTTAATCCCAGCACTTTGGAAGGCGGAGGCAGGAGGATTGCTTGAGACCAGGAGTTCATGACCAGCCTGGACAACGTAGTGAGACCTTGTCTCCACCAAACATTAGCCAGGCATGGTGGTGCATGGCTGTAGTCCCAGCCTTCAGGAGGCTGAAGAGGGAGGCTAGGCTGAGCCCAAGGAGATCGAGGATGCCGTGAGCCGTGAGCGTGCCTCTGCACTCCAGCCTGGGCGACAGAGTGAGACTCTGACTCAAAAAAAAAAATGTTCAAATGTTTAAATCCTGCTGCAAACATTTTGCTCCACATAAGGAATCAAAGTTTGAAGACATGGATTCTGGAAACGGTCTCTGAGGCCGTGTCTGGGTGGGCTGTGGTGCTAGCCTGCTCGTCCACTCTTATCATCTAATCCTTTCATTTTGATCAAGTCTGGCAGGCACAAGTGAGTTTTTTTTCTCCTTCATTTGCAAATTTTTATTCATTGTCCAGAGCAATCAACCGAGTCACCTCATCCCTTTAAGGACTCTCTGCTGATTTTAAAATTCCGTCACATTTCATAAATAAAAGAAGCTTTTTAAAAATGCACCTGTTCTTTAAGCACAGAAATTGAAAGCCAGGCAAGAGGGGGACAGCACGTGTCACAACAGGAGCGCTGTTGGTCTGACACAGATCGCATTTCAAGCTCTCTTTCGGCGTGTTTCTAACTCGGTTCCCACCAGCCACCTCTTTCAAGGTGAAATGAATTACTGCTCCCTTCGCGGTTTCAAAAATAGCCACTAATACTTCAAACGCCACCATTCCAACTTTAAAAATCCACACACACGCTATGAGCCAACTTCAAGTTGGCTCCGGGGATGATATCTGAAGTCCTTTGAGTAAAATGATGAAATTCAAGGTGGACCCGGCGTGGTGGACATTTGAGTAAACCAGAGAAGCCCCAAGGCTTTCGGGGCAGCAGCACTGATATGGGACCCACTGCCCACGAGTCTTGTCCTTGACTCTGTCCTCCTGGAACAAAAGTATTCTTGGCTCTCGTCTGATCCCAGACTCCTGAGGAGAGACTAATCTTTCTGGCATCTTGTTTCTCCCCGTCTCTGCCAGTTTTTAGCAGCTTTTTAAAAAAGAGATTTCTTTTATGACTTGGCGCACTCTTGCTGTCTCTCTCTCTCTTTATATGTATATATAAAAATGTGTTTGGGGACACAAAGGAACTCAGCTTTTTCTCAAAGACTTCAGTATTTGTCGTATGCACATCACTTGTCTCACTCAATTCCTTGTTTTTTGAGTTGGGGTCTCACTCTGTCACCCAAGCTGGAGTGCAGTGTTGCCATCACTGCTCACTGCAGCCTCAACCTCCTGGGCTCAGGCGATCCCCCCGCCTCAGCCTCCCTAGTAGCTGGGACTACAGGTACACGCCGTCATGCCTGGCTAGTTTTTAAATTTTTTTTGCAAAGACGAGGTCTCACAATATTGCCCAGGCTGGTCTCGAACTCCTGAGCTCAAGCCATTCTCCTGAAGTGCTGGGATTACAGGCGTGAACCACTGTGCCTGGCTTTAACTTTCAACACCAAACGCCAGCCAGGTACACAGTAGAATGTGTGTGCTACAAGTATCTGAAAAAGGGAGAACTAGCTACCACATTTTTGGGGAGCCTACGAGCACGCAACTAGCCTTAGCTTGTCACAACCTCCTGCGATTTCCACAATTACCTCCCCCACATCTCTGTTCCCAATCCCTCCCGCGACAGTTTTTGAAAAAAGTGAGTGTGCCAGAATCAAAATGCCATCTTTCGTTTGGAGATGAAATCAGTCGCGGATCCCAAGAGCCTTGAAGATATTCCTCTACTACGAGCCAGTCATCTGACTTCTGTCTAAGGAGCCGATCCCAGAAATGGGAAACGCCGTGCACTCAGGAGGCAAATGACTCACGATTTAGACAGCAGGATGGGAGGGTCTGCCCGCCCTTGCTTTCCGAGACGGAACACATACCTCCCCCACCCCCTCACTAGAGATCTGGTCAGACCAGAAAGCATCACAGCACAGCGTCTTCTGTGAAAGAGAGAAAAGCCACGGAGGCCCCACCCGCAAAGCCAAAGAAGATGGTCAGAGTCACCGGACTGTCAGATCTCGCCCCCACGGGAGTGTGGCTTCCTTCTTCCCTTCCCATGCAGTATCCTGAAGAATTGAGTCGTGGGGTGAGTGAGAGAAGAACAACACAAAAGACCATAGGAGAAGGTTAGCAAAGAATCCGTGGGGATTAAGGGGGATCAGCGGGAAGTAGACCCATTGCCCCCACGGGCTGGTGATAAGGAGAATGCAGTGAACCTTCCACTGTCCTCTCAGTTCTGTGCACATGCTTCGTCCTGGAGAACTCTCTCCTGCCCGGACTGGCCCTCATAGCTTGGGATTCCTAGAAAGCGGAGCCCGAGGCCAGCATTCAGGTGGTTATGCCTCATCTGGGAGGCACAGGCCCAGGGCAGCGAGGCGAGGGGGAGGGGCACGAGCCCAGGAGAGACAGGCGGCCGTGGGGGTGAGGCCTCACTGTTGCCTCCCTGTGAAGACACACGGCGAGCATCCCCTCGGCGTCGGGGCTGCCAGGAGAGGCCATGCTGGGCCCAGGCGTGCTGAAAGGAGGTGGGGGCTCCCTGTCAGCCGCACTTTGATCTCTGTTTCCTGCTGAGCGGTACGAGGGGGGAACCCCCCCAACCCAGGATTATCTTTTGGAGGGCGGGTCCCTCGCAGTCCAGGCTTCCCCGCTGGGTGAGTGTGCCAGGAACCCGCTGGCATCCGTGGACCAGCGAGCGTTGTTGGGAGAGGCTGCGTCTGGCTTCAGAGAGTTTCTTTTCAGGTTCTTTCAAAATGTTTGCCCATTTCACGATGGATGATTCATGAGCGCACCTGCCCACCCGGTGCTGAGTGTTCAGCGGTTTGGGACCAAAACACGGCATGACCCCCGTGCCCCCCGCCTCTGTTCACCCGATCTCGGCCCAAGCAACTTTTAAAAATTTCCCCGGGTGAAAAAGAGTCCTCAAAGGGAAACGTTTTGCCAGTGTGGAAGAGCGTCAGAAGCTCTGAAAGGCATCGAAACCGGCAGGCTCAGAAACCGTCCTGAGCAGTAGAAAAAGCGTCTCGACAGAGTATTGCATCCAGTGGAAAGTCCTTGGAAGGAGGCTGAAGTTTGAGCAGGTAAGCACGAACATCCAATGTTTATGAATAAATTCTGAGTTTGTTGGGGTGCGCCTCGTATCTGCCCTTCCTGGCTGTCCCGTCAGCCCCTCTGTCCATCGGGTGACTGTCTGGAGCTCAGGGGCCACATCCTGCAGGCTGGGAGAAATGAGAAACTGTGTGCTGGGCTCTCAGGCTGGGAGTGGGCCTGGCCTCCCATTCGAGTGGTGGAGGGTTCCTGGAGTTGGAAGAGCTGTCAAGGGGGGTGGCACAAAAATAAAATCGTGGGGGGCCTTGTAAAGACGTGTGTCTAGGGTAGGCAACATCGTACCAGCCTTTACATTTGAAGTACAGGAGATGACCACAGTTAGAAAAGAAAAAAACGTGAAATTATCTCGAGGACTCAGAGGAGGGGAATGGTCAGTTTAAACAATATTTAAGTTGAATTATTATTCAGCCATCAGAATTATATCACGAAGTTTACAGTATAACATAAGAAAATGTTGATGAAATAAGCTGGAAGTTTAATTGGTCTTCAGCGTCGCTGGTGCGCTGTGATGACAGCCACGGTAAGCTGTTCACATAATAAAGCTTGGGAGAGTCCCTCTAGCCTGACAGTTGGGGTCAAGAGATCCTTTTTCCAAACAGCAGCCATAAAACTGGACAAAAGTGTCAAAAACAAACCACTTCAATGCTCTGGAAATCATCAAAAGTCATCCAGTCAACTGTATAAAAATGAAAAATACAGCCGGGCTCGGTGGCTCAGCCTGTAATCCCAGCGCTTTGGGAGGCTGAGGTGAGTGGATTGCCTGAGCCCGCGGGTTCGAGACCCGCCTGGGCAACTTGGCGAGACCTCATCTCTACAATAAATCAAAAATTAGCCAGGCGTGGCAGCGCGCACCTGTAGGTCCAGCTACTTGGAAGGCTGAGGCGGGAGGATCGCCGGAGCCCAGCAGGTCGAGGCTGTGGTGGCCGGGAGCGGCCACTGCACCGCACTCCAGTCTCAGTGACAGAGTGAGACTCCAACTCAAAAACAAAAAAGAAAAAGAAAAATACAAGGGTACCAGATCTCAAATCAGATGAAGTGAGGACCAAAGTGAGGCCTCAACTCTACCTACACGATGACCATTTGTATCCCCAACCCTGAGTTGTACCCCACAACTTTAAAATAAAAATAAAAGAAGATGAACAAAAAGACAAATTCAACATATCAACACTTGTGGGGCACAGCAGTGCTGAGAGATTCGTATCACGGAATGCACACAGAAGAGAAAAGATCTGAAATCAGTCCGCTCAGCTCCCAGCTCAAGAACCTAGACAAGAAGAGCAAACTAAACTCAAAGCGAGGAGAAGGCAGAACAGAACAAGGTGGAGCGAAATCAGTGCACCTGAAAACAGAAAAGCAATAAATACGACCCAGGGAAGAAAGAGCACGTCTTTGCAGAGATCAGCACAGTTGACAAACTTCAGCAAGACTGACGCAAGAAGGAAGAAGACACAAACAACCGATGTCAGGAACAAAACAGCCAGCACAGCCCATGTGGACACCCAAGGAGCCTTCGGGTGCTGCAGTCAACTCTACACGCAGAAATGTGACCGCACAGGGAGACGGATCAAGTCCTCCAAAAACATGAACTGCCACAACTCTCGTCATATGGTTCGCGTATTCTGAATAGCCCTGAACATTCTGAGAAAAGTAAACACCTAATCCAGTCCCCACCCATCCACCCACCCACTGCCTCCTCAAAGAAGTCCAGGTCCAGATGGTTTCTCTGGACAATCCTACCAAATACTTAAAGAAAAATCAACACAAATTCTACGCAATCCCTTCCCTACTCATCGTATGAAGCTAATATCCTGATACCAAACCAGACAAAAATATACAAGAAAAGAACATTGCGACTGGGTGCGGTGGCTCACGCCTGTCATCCCAACCTTTGGGAGACGGAGGCGAGAGGATTGCCTGAGGCGAGAGAATTGCCTGAGCCCAGGGGTTCGAGACCAGCCTGGGCAACATGGTGAGACCTGGTCTCTACAATAAATCAAAAAATTAGCTAGTTGTGGTGGTGCATGCCTATAGTTCCAGCTACTTGGAAGGCAGAGGCAGAGGGATCGCTGGAGCCCAGCAGGTCAAGGCTGCAGTGGCCAAGAGCAGTTTGCCACTGCACTCCAGCCTGGGTGACAGAGTGAGACTCCAACTCAAAAGAAAAAGAAAAGAAAATTGCACACTAATATCCCTCGTGAACATAGATACAAAAGTCCTTAACAAAATGTTAGAAACCAAATCCAGAAAACATTAAAAGGATTAACATGATCTCATGTGATTTATTCCAGAAATGCAAGGCTGAATTAATCCAAGAATCAATTTTCCTTGTATACCATATTTAATAGAATAAAGGACCCAAACCACATTATCATCTCAGTAAGCAGAGAAAAAGCCTTTTTGAGCAAAATAAAAAACTGTACCCAATTTTTAAAAAAACTCTCAGCAAACTCGGAATAAAAAATAACATCCTCAACCAAATAAAAATCAACAGGAAAGTCCAGCTACGGAAAGACCGCAGCTGGCTCCATCCCTGAAGGTTAAGAGGGAATGTTTTCTCCCGAAGACCGGGAGCGAGAGGGGGCCGTTCGCTCCCAACACGTCCCCTGGGTGCCATGTTGCAAGGTCTAGGCAGCGCCAGAGGCTAAATAAACAAGGGGCCCAGATGGCAAGGGAAGGAGTGAAGTATTCTTTCTCTTCAGATGACTTGATTCGATACCTAGAAAATCCCAAAAAAGCCACACAAAGCTGCTAGAGCTCATGAGTGTAGCAAGATCGCAGGACACAAGATCAGTCTACAGAACTCGGCTGTCTTCCCACAAACAGGCAATGCACAAACCGAACGTGAAATAAGAAAGCAATTCCCTTCAAAAAGAAGACACGTCTTCCAGTGACCGTTCAAACCAGCCACTGGGCCTTATTTAGGGGAAGCCATGGGGCGCTTAGACAAAGGGTCCAGGAGGCCAGATTTGCATGGAGGATTGAAGAAAATGGTCGAAAGAAAGAAAAAAGGAGAGAAAGAAGGAAGGAGGAGAGGGGAGAGGAGAGACAGAGGGAGGGAAGGGGGCAGAGAAGGCGGCAGGAAGAGGAGAAAAGGTCATGTCCGTCATCTTGTCCCCCGCATGTGTGCGTGCGTGTCACGAGTGGGGAGGGGTTGACACAGGCTTGGGACTCAAGGCAGACACAGTCGAGTCCCAGAGAGGTCCCCAAGGTTAACCGGCCAAAGCAAATCTAACTCAGGGGCTCAATGAACTGGCAAATTCCACAATGTCGGCAACTTAACCAGGCAGCCTCACCTGGCAGAAGGGACTTTGCGGACGCGGGTGGGCCGAGGACCTTGGCGGGGGAGATTCTCAGCGTGAGCCAGGGACTCTGCTGTTGTCACGGTGGTGGGCGCAAACAAAGGGGCCTCGGGACTGTTCGCGTCCCCTGGTTGCTGCGACATGTGACTACAGCCACACGGATGGATTGTTGTACAGTTCTGGAGGTCAGAAATCTAAACCAGGTCAGCAGGGCCTCTGGAGGCTGGGAGGAGCATCCGCTTCCTTGCCTGTTCCCAGGTTCCAGGGGGCCACTGTATCCCTCGGCTGGTGGCCTCTGTCACTTGACTTCCATTTCCACCCTCGCACCTCCTCTGACGCTGACCCGTCTGCCGCCCACCGCTGTGATGCCACAGAGCGCCCAGAGCACGCGAGAGAATCCCCCCACCCCAGGGCCCTCCACCCACTCATGTCTGCAAAGTCTTTCCTGCCAGGTGAGGTTTTGGGATTAGGAGATCGATGTTTGGCACACACCTGTAATCCTAGCATTTTGAGAGGTCAAGGAGGGAGTTTGAGACCAGCCTGGGCAACGTAGTGAGACCTCATCTCTACAATAAATCAAAAAATTAGCCAGGCATGGTGGCGCACACTTCTAGTCCCAGCTACTCGGGAGGCTGAGGCAGAAGGATGGCCTGAGCCCAGGAGGTCGAGGCTACAGGAAGCTGTCATTGTACCACTGCACTCCAGCCTGGGCGACAGAGTGAGACCCTGACACACACACACGAAATGTGGACATTGTGAGGGCCGGGGGCATTATTCTGGCGACCACAGGGGGACCAGGAAATCTCAGAGACATGAACCATCCAGCAGGTGGGTGGCTTGGAACTGAACTGTGGAGTTGTCCACAGCCCACAGAGGTGGTTTTAAAAAAATACATAATGGTTTCATTGATATATAACTCACATGTCATTTTAAAGACGTGGGGTACAACTCAGCATTAGGTATACAAGTGGACACTGTACAGGTAAAGTTTGAGCCTCCCTTTGGTCCCCATTTTGCCTGGTTTGAGATCAGGTACCTGTAGGGATGTTGTGTCCCCCCAAAGATGGGCTTTAAAATACGCTTCTGGCCGGGCTCGGTGGCTCAGCCTGTAATCCCGCGCCTTGGGAGGCTGAGGTGAGTGGATTGCCTGAGCCCGCGGGTTCGAGACCCGCCTGGGCAGCGAGACCCGTGGGTTCGAGACCCGCCTGGGCAGCGGTTACTCGGAAGGCTGAGGCGGAAGGATCGCCGGAGCCCAGCAGGTCGAGGCTGCGGTGGCCGGGAGCGGCCACTGCACTCCAGTCTGGGCGACCGAGTGAGACTCCAACTCAAAAAAAAAAAAAAATACGCTTCTGACTTAGATTTTTGTTTCTGTCTGATTCTATTATTGGAAGCAACCTCACCTTTTTGTCCAAAATCAAATATAGAGAGACACTTAATAAAATGGAAAGTCCCTTCTCGCCCTTCCCTTATCCAAGGTAATATTATGCATGCAAAACTGCTGGGTGTTTCCTACACAATTAAAAAGTAATTTCTATACTTTGCCAAAAATTCTTGCAGGGTTGCTATTCAAATGAGATCAGAAGGTTTGCAAACTGCCTGTACGATGAACTTTTCCATAAAATCCTTCTGGGCACTTTTTTTAAAAGACAGATTTACTGAGACGGAGTTTGCAAATATTAAAATTCACCCTTTTTAGCGTGCAGTTCTGAGTACAGTATCGACAAACACATGGAGGAGTGAAAAAAACTTACAATCAAGATAGAAAAAAAGGCCGGATGCGGTGGCTCACGCCTGTCATCTCAGAAATTTGGGAGGCCAAGGCAAGAGAATCTCTTGAGACCAGGAGTTCAAGACCACCCTGGGCAATGTAGCGAGATCTTGTCTCTACAAAAAAGTTAAAAACTACTAGCTGGGCGTGGTGATGAGTGCCTGCGGTCCCAGCTACGAGGGAGTCTGAGGCGGGAGGATCACCTGGAGGTCGAGGCTGTGGTGAGCTGTGAAAGTGCCACTGCACTCAGCCTGGGAGACAGCGAGACCCTGATTCAAAAGTAAAAGATCATAGAGGGGAAATCACGTAGTACACAGCCTTTCGAACGCAGCCTCTTCCGCGTGGCCAGGTCTCAGTTTACGATATGAATCTCAGCTATTCCCTACGGTGTGTCAGAAGTATTTTGGGAGATTTTCTACAAACCACTTGGCTTTGACGCTGCGCCTTGATCTGCACGGGCAGGCAAGAAAGGCAGCCTCTGCTACCGAGGCCTCCGCCCTGGCTGGAGGGCATCGCTGATCTCTGGGACTTCCTTGGTCCCACACCAGGCTCTGCTGAGATGCCCACGGGGCCCCTCCAGGCCACCCACCCCCTCTGCTGCTGTCTGGGATCCACAGTCTCTGAGAGGCTGGAAACTCCAGTCCAAGCTCCATCTCCCCGTGGCACCACCTGCCCGGGGCACAGCCAGCAAGGATGCTGCCCCACGGCCCCCTCCAAGACTGTGGAAAAGGCTGGGCGTTGCACCACCACGCCCATGAGCAGCGAAGCCCTGAGCAGGCCGCCTGGGGCTGGAGGAGGAAGAGTGAGACGACAAAGAAGGTGAGACAGCTCAGAAAGCGCCTCCGACTTGATTGTCCTCCAGCAGGAAGAGGCCAGACTCTGGAGCGTCCACACGGCCGGGGGCGGGGGCGCACTCAGCAATGGAGAGGGCCGACTGTGGATGTGGAATGACCTCAGGGCATTACACTGAGTGGAAAAGCCAGAACAGAAAGGTGGGTTTTTCTGAGCCAGCGTCTCACTCTGTCGCCCAGGCTGGAGTGCAGTGGCACGATCACGGCTACTGCGGCCTCGACCTCCCGCCTCAGCCTTCCAAGTAGCTGGGACCATGGGTGCATGCCACCCTGCCCAGCTAATTTTTTGATTTATTGTAGAGATGAGGTCTTGCCATGTTGCCCCGGCTGGTCTCAAACCCTTGGGCTCAGGCAATCCTCTCGCCTCCACCTCCCAGAGCGCTGGGATTACAGGTGTGAGCCACCGTGCCTGGGTCAGAAATGCTTTCAGGTCACATGCCGTATGATTTCATCCACATAACATTCATTAAAAATCTTGTTTGTAGAGCCAATGTCTGTTTCTGTCGCCCAGGCTGGTGTGCAGTGATGTGGTCCCAGACCACTGCGTCCTTGACCTCCTGGGTTCAAGTGATCCTCCCACCTCAGTCTCCTAAGTAGCAGGGACCACAAGTGCACCTGGTTAATTTTATGTATTTTTGTAAAGATGGAGCCTTGTTATGTTGCCCAGGCTGGTCTCAAACTCCTGGCCTCAAGCAATCCTCCTGCCTCAGCTTCCCAAGTAGCTGGGACGACAGGTACGCAGTGCCCAGCTTGGTCTTGAACTCTGGGCTTCAAGTGATCCTCCTGCCTCGGCCTCCCAAAATCCTGGGATCACAGGCACGAGCCACTGTGCCCGGCCTCACTCACATAACATTCTTGAGATGACATAGCAGAGATGGAGCAACAGGTGGTTACAGGCGGGTGCAGAAGGGCGTGACTATGAAGGAACAGCACCGGGGAACCTCGCAGTGACAGGGCAGTTCTGGACCTTGAATGTCACACCAATCTACACAAGTGATGAAAGTGAAGAAATGCCATTGTACACACACACACACACACGTGCACTCAAAGCTGGTGACATCTGAAGACTGTACCCGAACACGTCTTGGCTGCGACCCTGAACTCGCTCTGCAGGACAGGACGGCCAGGCAAGGGTGTGGGTGCACGGTGCCGCGGGTGTGTGTGTCCTGCAACTCCCTGTGAATCAGTCCTAATTTCGAAACAAGGGAGTTGATGGAGGCGTCCTGCCACACATGCACAGGCACATGTGTGTGACTTCATTTCTTCCAAATGGGATTCTGATGCCCACGCCACCCCCGTCTTGGAGAACTGACCGCCCCTCTCGAGGGACCTGCCTTCTCCTTGGCAGCTGCAGACTTGTCCCTGGAGGGACACGCGAGCCTCCGTCTCCACCTGGACCAGAACCACAGCTCCTCCCTCTTTTCCGTCAGTTTCCTAACGCTGGCCTCCCTTTTTCCAGAAAACTCTTCCAAGTTTTGTTTTGTTTCCTGATGAGTCTTCTCCCATCCTCTGTAGTCCTTCAAAAAGAACAGGCCGGGCTCGGTGGCTCACCCTGTCGTCCCAGCACTTTGGGAGGCCGAGGTGTGAATTGCCTGAGCCTATCCATGGGTTTGAGACCCGCCCGGGCAACTTGGCGAGACCTCATCTCTACGATAAATCAAAAACCAGCCGGGTGTGGTAAGCGCGCGCCTGTAGTTCCAGCTACTTGGAAGGCTGAGGCGGAAGGATCGCCGGAGCCCAGCAGGTCGAGGCTGCGGTGGCTGGGAACATGCCACTACACTCCACAAATAAAAAAAAGAATCAGAAACCCGATCTGTGGAAAAGCGAGAACTTCAACCAACGCCCTCAATGTCCCCAAGCACTGGTCACTTAGTTGTATAGACCTCATCACGCCCGAGGTTATCCCAGTTCTCAAACCCATCTGCGGAACCCCAGGGCTCCCCAGGGCCACGTCAGGGGTTCCCCAAGGTCACAGCTGGCCTGCCACGACCGCCTCCTGCAGTGTTGACATCTGCACTGATGGTCAGCAAGGCCCAGATATCCAGATATGCGGTCAGACTGCTGGATCTCTTGGCCGTGCGTGGCACTAAAAAAACCCAGTTTCACTTAAGAGTATCCTTGATGCGGTAGAAATGATTTTGATTAACTTTCAGCTCGAGGACGCGTTCTGCCTGACAAGAAGGGAAGCAGCAGAAAGGGTTTGTTGAGCCACAGACATCACGTGTCTCAGGGAGAGCATGGCTCGCGGCTTGTGTGACAGCGTATGTGGTGGCTGGTTCAGAAAGCACCACTAAAAAAGTATTTTTAGCCGGGCTCGGTGGCTCAGCCTGTAATCCCACGCCTTTGGGAGGCTGAGGTGAGTGGATTGCCTGAGCCGGCGAGTTCAAGACCCGCCTGGGCAGCGAGACTTCATCTCTACAATAAATCAAAAAATCAGCCGGGCGTGGTAGCGCATGCCTGTAATCCTGGCTACTTGGAAGGCTGAGGCGGAAGGATGGCCGGAGCCCAGCAGGCGAGGCTGTGGTGGCCGGAAACGGCCACTGCACTCCAGTCTGGACGACCGAATGAGACTCCGACTCAAAAAAAAAAACACACAAAAAACACAGCCCTCCTTCCTGGTTACCTACCTGTATGAGCGCAGATTCTCTCTACATACTTCAGCCAAAAATATACTTAGGCCTTCCATCTCGGAGCCATGTTTTATAGTGTTCAGTGTTGAGGGCTTACACACATTAAGATCTAATCCTAGCTGGGCGTGGTGGCGTGCATCTGTAGTTTCGGCTCCTTGGAAGGCTGAAGTGGAAGGATCACCAGAGTCCAGCAGGTTGACGCTGGGGTGGCTGTGAGCATGCCACTGTCCCCCACCCTGGGCGATGGAGTGAGACTGCAACTCAAAAAAAAAAAAAAAGACATCCCACAATTTCTTAAATTATTAAGAGCAATAAGTTCTCATTAAAAAAAATATTTTCCTTGCAGACTGGGTGTGGTGGCTCATGCCTGTCATCCCGGGACTTTGGGAGGCGGGGGTGAGAGGGCTGCTTGAATCCAGGGGTTTGAGACCAGCCTGAGCAACACGGCAAGGCCATGTCTCTACAATCAATCAAAAAATTAGCTGGGTGTGGTGGTGTGCACCTGTGATTCCAGCTACTGGGAAGGCTGAGAGGGAAGAATCACCTGAGCCCTGCAGATACAGGCAACTAAAAAATTTTTTTCTTCTTAAATAAATAACGAATTAGACAGACGGCCATGCCTCCATGTTCCACCCATGTCAGCGTCAGCTCACACTCATCTGGCTGGAGTCTTGTCTCCGTTCCACTCCCCACACCCATATTTTGAAGCAAATCCCAGGCACGGCATAATCCCACCCTACTCCTGTCTCTGAATAAGAACTTGATCTATGAGTGTCAATGACTCTTACCTAGAATATGACAACCGAACTGCAGATCTCACTACATGAAGAGAACCAGAACACAGCAAAGGGGGGACATGGCCCCACTGGAGAGGCCATGCGGTATTCTTGTTCCCAAGAAGTAGTCGCAGTCTGCCCAAGTCCCAAGACTAATCAAGTTTCTTTTTTTTGGATTAAAATGTAGTTTATTTAAAAGTAAATTAGAGAAAGAGAAAGGAGAGAGAAGAGTCACCTCCCCAAGGCGGGGGGATGGGCGGCGGAGGGCAGGTCAGTGCCAGGAAGCGTGGAGACAGCCATAGCTCAAAGAGCACATGGCCACACCAGAGTCTAGCAAGGCAATGGCCAAGACTAATCACGTTTCTATCTTTAGCTCAAGAGATACACTTAACGTTGCTCAGCCAATATCCAAACACGAGTCTCTGAAATATCCTTAATGGCAGTCCGAGCAGGGACTGGCATTACGTTCCATCTGTCTTAAAAACTCAGAGCAGTGTGGGGGCTCCTTGGACCAGTCTGTTAAGACAGACTCCGAGGTTCTAGGCTTGATTACTGATGTCTGCCATGGCCTGGGAGGTGGCGGCAGGGACAGAGTGGCATTCTCCTCCAGTTCTTCCAAAGTTTAAAGCTCCCTCATTTTGGTCTCTTAAGTCGAACAAGAAAATGCAGGAATTAATGAATATTTTAGAGAGCATAGGCAGGCATGCCCGAATGGCTACTTTGTTGTCATTTAGTAACTGCAAATGCTGCTAACTTTGTTGTCGTATTTCTAAAAAGCTTACTATGTTGGTATGTGCTGAAGCCAAAGAAGCTTGGAACGTGACCGGCACAATACCAGGATGGCTGGCATGCACGTTAGACTCCCCGTTAGACTCCCCCCGCCCCCCAAGATTCAGGAAGAAAAGTGCCCATAAAACCAGAGTACATTAAAAAAACCAAAAGTGGACACTACACTATATAGAAACAGAAAAATAAAGCAAAGTCTTGCAAGCAAAACAAAACGCAACACTAACCTTCAACCTTCTACCTCCCCTTCCTGTCCCACACCCCAGTCCCCCCAGCCCAGAGAGAAAGCACACCCCAGAGGCAAAACTGCATGAGAGTCTTTTATTCAATTCATAAAGAACAGTTTAAACAAAATGTTAGTAACAATCTTAGAACATTGGTTTGTTCGGTTGACATGTTCTCTATCTGCACCAATTTTTATTACAAAAAATCAGAAAAGTAAAAATTCATTACAATATTTGCACAGTGTGACCACTAGTTGCCTAAACAAAACCTAGCTTCTATAAAATCATAAACTTAATGCAGTTGTATAAGAGAGAGTCAAAATTCTCTCAGGTAACTGGATATACATAGTGGTATATATTTTAAAGCAGAAAATCCCAAAAAACAAGGAAGGAAGAAAACATAAGTCCAAAGAGTCAGTTAAATATTTTGACCTGACAGTTTCTACAAATAGTAACTTCCACAACATAGAAAGGAATCTGGCATCTGTGGTAAAAGTTCTAGAGACCAAGGAGGAGTGGTGGAATAAAAACACAATAAATCAGAATGCAGCCCCAGGCTGGGCCTGTTCTCCAGAGGCCCGGGCAGTGATCTATGTCATCGAAGGAGGGACCACTGGTCCCTGACCACTGTGTCTACGACTAACGCCTTCACCACATGGTGACTTGCAATGAAAGACACGGAAAGAGACAAGCGTCCTTCTCTTCACACAAACCACTGCAAGCGATCTTTGTAAGGCTGTGCCTTGCATAGGGAATTGCTGTGTTCTGTCGTGGATTCTCCAGAGCACAGTAAAAGCTTTCAAAGTCGAGGCCCGAGTGCGAGCAGAGATTCGTTCCCAGGCACCTGCTCACTGCCCTTACTGCCCTTGAGCGCATGACTCAATCTGACAGAAGGAAAAGTGGCAGCGTCCTGTGACAGCATTCCGAAAGAAATACTGAGACTGGCATCCTGCAGAAGGACCCACACCCACGGTGGAAGGGCCTATGCGCTCAGCAAGCCCCATTAGGGTCAGACACGCGCTCACTGGGGTGGGAAGAGGAAGCTGCGGTGCGGGCCAGTCCAAGTTGGGATGCCCCCCGCTGGCGCCGCCTAGGAGCCGTGGTACAGGTGCATGGTGCCCAGGATGGCGCTGTCGTAGCGCTCCTGCACCTTCACGGAGTTGGAGTGCTCCAGCACACTGTTCAGCTCGGGGATGCTCTCGGCCGTGTCCCCGAAGCCGTGGTAGTGTCCGTAGTACAAGTTGTCCCCGGCGTCGTCCACCCAGGAAGGCCTGCTGGCCACGCAGCTGCTTGGGCTCCCGTCCAGGTGCAGGGACCCGCACAGCTCAGGGTTTGCTCTCGCGGGCTTTCCCGGCTCCTCAGGCCCACCGACTCGGAGGGAGCCCCTGCCACCGGGGAACGGCTGTCCCGGGGCGAGTCCAGGGCTACTCCCGATGGGTGCCGCCAGGCACGGGCCATTCCTGCCGTCCGTCCCACCGAGCGGGGTCGTGGAGGGGAAGTCCCTGTGTCCATTGGCGACACATCCATTTGTCAATGTGTTCAATACGGAGCTACTGTTTTTCACATCTGCATTAAGAAATACACCTGTCACCAAAACTCAGAACCAGCGAGTGAGAACTACAAAACGTGCCATTGCCACACCAAGAACTCATTTAGTCTTTTCCCTTTAAACCAGATCCTTTCCCAAAGTAAAACAGTGTGCCTAGATCGAAAAATAAAAACCAGTAGTGGTATTGGCCCGGCAAGACAGGAAAAGTGTATGCACTTCGGTATCAGGGGATAGCTAAACTTAAACTCTCAGGCTGACAAACTTACTGCATGGAAAATACCAACAGTCCCGAAAAGCCGCCCCAAGCCTGTTCTCATTTTAAGACTCTTTAGAGGGCGGTTTAACAAAATCACCCTGAAAAGGCCCATCAGAATTGGTTGTAACGTTTCTACAAAGGGTTCAAGAAAACGCAGAACTTCTGTAGCTTGTAAGGAAAAAGGAAAAAAGGGAAGAAAACAAGGTGATGAATTAAGAACTGTGCACGACAGCACTGCACAACGTCTAGGTCTTCTCACGGGCAGGGAGGTGTGTGCAGGGACATGACAAGGACCCTTTTCCTCAGCACCACTGGAGTCTACACAGTGCTCCTGCAAACGCCAGGCGAGAGCCAGCCACCAGCAGAACCAACGCCTGTGCAGAGGACTGGAAGGCTGGCGGCCCCCATGCGTAAGGGTGAGGGCCAGCGGCACAGTTCTGGAGTTCTTCTCAGTCCAACAGTCAAAATGACCACGAGAGCCAAGGCTTCACTTTATTAGGGAACTTTCAAAAACCACTTACGCTGGAAAAAAGGTCAACAGTTTACTGTGCACGTACAGACATCCATCAGGAGGAAGATGTCTTACAGATGTCGCAAAACACTCGGCACGCTGGGACAGGCAGTCACACACGATTTTTCTGTATACTGGAACTCGAGGATTAATCATATTTGTGTTCACAGGAACTCAAAGAACAGCAGAGAGGATGACCTAAAATGATCTCTTGGTTGGTAGTGATAAATGTCACCTCAATGTTCTACACTATCAAAGCAAGGCATGATATGAAATCTAGAAGAGCTCAGTTCCAGTATCTTTTTGAATAAGGACAGTGTAAAACACGTTCGTTACCCTCACACTTGATACCACGTGACTTCCCACGAGGGCGTCCCGTCTGCCTTGCCTACAAGCCTCCGACAGAGGGTTCTATATGTCCTTAAATCTTCATGCCAACAAACGATCATGGCTTGTTCAAGGAACAAAAACATCTGAATATTCCATTAATCGTCAGTTGCTTTGGCAATGTATGCAACAATCATAGTTTAATAACTGCTTTATAAACTCTCCAGAGTATAATAGAATTTTTTTTTTCAATTTAAGTGATAGCGTTTCTATTTAGTTAAAATTCAAGACTAGAAAGAAAACAAGTATATTTCAAGAACTAAATATTTGTAAAAAGGAATAAAACAGGTTATTCCCAGGGGAAAATGGTTTCCCCCCAAAAAAGTAAAGTATAAACAATTATTTCCTAGGTGATAAAACTCACAAATATGATGACAACGTTGTTATTAATGTTTCTATGTATATAGATTTTTACTGAAAGAATAAAGCCCGCGGATCGAGACCCGCCTGGGCAACTTGGCGAGACCTCATCTCTACAATAAATCAAAAATCAGCTGGGTGTGGTGCGTGCGCCTGTAGTTCCAGCTACTTGGAAGGCTGAGGTGGAAGGATCACCGGAGCCCAGCAGGTGGAGGCTGCGGTGGCCGGGAGCGGCCACTGCACTCCAGTCTGGGCGACAATGAGACTCCAACTCAAAAAATAAATAAATAAATAAAATAAAGTAGACTTTTTCCTTAGTTCCCAGTTAGAGTAAGTTATTATTTAATCTCAAAGTCAAGGTTAGTTGATAATCTCATACAGGCAACTGGCAGGGCCTGCAGGCCGTGTGCCCCTGGGTGTCGGGACTCACGCTGCCCACCCATCTGCCCAGCATTCACAGGATGCACCTGGCTGCCAGTCCCACCCACGAAGGGCTGGACACGTACGAAAGCACTCCAGGAAATAAGGACTCGCCATCCCACCCTAAGCCTCAAACTCGGAGCTCTCAAGATGGGAAGACATTACGTGTGCCCAGTTTTTCAAAAACGTGTAACCCTTAAAGATAATTCTACCCGAACAAATCTGAAGTTCCTCAGAAATGTTTGCGGGATGACAGTCTGACTTTTGTGATGGTGCCCCAAGGACTGAGGGGGCAGACCTCTCCAGCTCTCAGTGGACATGGACACAGAAGGCCCTTTCACGTGAGGAAAACTGCAAGTAACCGCTCATGATCCAATATAAAGTGTCCGATCAGGCTGAGAGTGTCATGGACCAAAAGAGGAGAAGCACGGGACACGCACACTCGCATCTGGTACACGGGACAGGTTGGACTTGAAGCATGTTCAAGCCTGGGTGAAGTTCAACAAGGAGTGAGACGAAGTGTGATGGCTCATGCTGGTCCCAAGCTGCAGCAAGGCGGTTCTTGAAAAAGGCAGAATCTGAGTTTGCGGTTCTTGAAAAAGGTAGAATCTGAGTTTGCTCGGGCTCTTTAGCCAAGGGCAAATAGCCTCTGGCTACAGAGTCTATTATTTTAAATGTACTGACTAGAATTTCCCTCGGAAAGTCTATTTCACTTTATTTGGCAAAAAAGTTACTATTACTCCTAACAATTTGGTAGCTTCTAGAAAAATACACACACTTCCTCAATTCTAGTGAACAGAAATAACTTTCTCATGAGTCTGGAAAACAAAATACTCTTGCATCCCCAGTGAAGAATTTAGCACAAAGACATAATAGCGCAACTTAAAAATAAGTATCTACTACCAAATACACTAACATGTTAAGAGAATGGCCAGAATGTCTTGTAGTCACCTAAGCAGTGGAACAGCAGGAAACAGCATGAGCTAAATGGACAAATCACTGCAGACATTCTCAGTGCTATAAGAGCTGAGCTTTTGCCTTCAAAAAATGGTAACTAGGACTCCCGACTGCTTTGATATACTAAAGATGTTCATGTATAAAACGTGTTGTGAAACAGTGTTCAGTGTTTTAGCAGACTTGGCCCGAAGGCCACAGAAACCAAAGCAACCCAGGGTGCGGGGAAAAAGCTTCCAAGCTGGTGTGGCCGGGCTACAGGTCAGAACCACAGCATTCACCAGTTCTCAGCGCCACACTGGGCGTCCTCTGTGTGACTGTTGCTTTGAAGAGACCAGCCGTGGCACGTTCAGTATGTTCCCCCAAGGTCACATGCCAGAAACTTAAAAATGCAGACCTCATCAAGAATAAGCAAGGCACATTAAGCAACAGCTTCAAATCAGAATAGGAAGATTGCACTTATATTTTTCATATTCACAGATTGCACCCAAAACACTTATCTATGTATCTACAAACTTGCCCAAGATACCCAAATTATCGTGTAACATTTTTTAAAAGACAATGGAAGACAAAGTGCAAAAAAGTCTGAGAGAGACTCATGTTAGAAATAATATGCATACTGATTCTTGCAACGGCAAGGGGTCTGCATTGCTGAAACAGTATATATTTCTATTTCTTTGGGTCCAACAGAAGCACTCTCCTGTTGGTGGGCGTCTTCGACCATGGGGCTGTTGGTGCAGTTAACAGGAAACTGTCCACTCCCACCTGTTACGACAGCAAACTCTCTATCAACGTGCATGTTGTCACCGTCGTCTTCTGTCTCGCCATTCACGAGTGGCATGGCAGAATCCAAGCTTTGAGCTGCACAGAAAGCAAAGACTGTTCAGATATCTTAACACACAACGAGAAAACTCTTAAGGTACACAGCCTTCATTCCTTTTTGTGAGCACTGAATGCTTTAAACCGTCAATTTACGGGATGCGTCCGGGAGCGCCACTGCACTCCAGTCTGGGCGACAGAGTGAGACTCCAACTCAAAAAAAAAAAATCTACAGGTCAGCTGGGTTCGATAGCTCAGCCTGTAATCCCGCGCCTTGGGAGGCTGAGGTGAGTGGATTGCCTGAGCCCACGGGTTCGAGACCCACCCGGGCAACTTGGCAAGACCTCATCTCTACAATAAATCAAAAATCAGCCGGGCATGGTAGCGCGCGCCTGTAGTTCCAGCTACTTGGAAGGCTGAGGCGGAAGAATCACTGGAGCCAGCAGGTCGAGACTGCGGTGGCCGGGAACGGCCACTGCACTCCAGTCAGGGCGACAGAGTGAGACTCCAACTCAAAAAAAATAAAATAAATCTACAGGTCATTAATGAGCTTAGAACATTACTGAGAAACTTACTTTTCCACAACAGAAAATATATCTTGCAATGTGCAGTTTCAACTGAAAGTTATGGGATTTCAGATACCTATTATAGATTTACTTGATGGCAAAAATACTAATGTTCAGACTATCTGAAGGATGTACAGTGGTCGTATAACCTAGAGACGATTCTAAACCCCGTTTTAAAATTCAGCAAACTTCTAAAGAAAACTATGAATATAATACTCAAATAACATACAAACTATTAAAACAAGCCTAACACTTTAACGTAAAGGGTTCGACTTAGCCTCTCAACACCGCTGCAGAGTGGTGTTTGAGCAGAAACGCAGAGCCACGGCCCCATGTGCACGATGCCTGTATGTGGAGACGCTTCCCGAGTATGGACACCCTGGGCCCATGCGGTTTCTCTGGGACAGCCCTCCCAGCTGATGGATGGCTTCTAGTCCCTAAGAAGGTGTGCTCACCAAAGAAGAGCCCAGCGCATCCCTGCTTCACCATGCTTTAATTCACTTACTATGGCATGAATCCCACAACTAAGAACCGCGGACCTATCACATGTCTGTATTACAGTTCACCCAGCCAGATTCCCCGCAGCTGCCTGGGTGAACTGTCTTTCTCTCCTATCACGAAGACCATAGTGAACGCCTTCATCCATGCTTTTTTGTGCGCATTTCTGATTCCTACGTAAATACTTAGAATTGTGAGAGGACTGCCTGAGCCCAGGGATTTACAATCAGCCTGAGCAACCTGGTGAGACCTTATCTCTACAATAAATCAAGAAAAATGTGCTGAGTGTGGTGGTGCGTGCCTGTGGCCCCAGCTACTTGGAAGGCTGAGGTGGAAAGATCGCCTGAACCCAGGTTGAGGCTGCGGTGGTCACACCACTACACTCCAGCCTGAGCAAAAGAGTGAGACTCCGACTCAAAGAAATAAAAAAACGGGGGATCACCAAGAGTGCCGGGTGACAAAGTCATCTCAGCTTCTGGGGAACTTTCCAAGGCACAGAGAGACGGGGAACCTGCAGTCAGACCCTGCCGGAATCCTGAAACTGCTGTGTGCGACCCTGGGCAGTTCTGGAGCTCTGACATCCTGAGCTCAGTGGCCAACAGAGGTTTGTCTGCTTCGTGACAGCGGGGTCTCTCCTTCCTCTCACTAAGTCCAGCGCTTAGAACAGGACCACGTCAAAAGAGGAAGCCCGTCGCTGGCCAGGAAAAACCAACACGACCGTGAAGAGGCGAGTGCACGCAGGGCTCACACCTGCAGAACCCCAATCGTCCTGGTGCCACATGTGGGGTACAACCCGCGGGCGGAGATGCCTCCAGGGGCGGGGGAGCCAGAGGGGAGCTGGGGACACGGGAAGTGAAGACTCAGAAACGAGCAGGACCCGATACCACTGAGCACGCCAGTCCTCGAGCTGGAAGACCTAGCCGCGGCCAGCTCCACGGAGGCCCCTCTCTCGTGCGTGCAGTAGCTTCGGGAACGAAGCAGGACACGGCGGGAGGCTGCACATGGCAGCAGCCGGCAGACGCCTATGCCTCGGCACCCTTCTCCTGGCAGAAGCCTAGGCCATGGCGTGCTGTGGTCGCTGTCCCGAGCGTCGCGGTCCACGCTGCCTTACGCAGAGGCCCTCTTCACTCCAAGTCCAACAGGCAAGCTCTCCGCTGGCCGGCAGAAGCCGAGGAACTCAGTTATCACCTTGCAAAACCATGTCAAGAGCCGTGAAATCAAGACTGGCCTCTCAAAATCTTAAGAACACTGGATTGGGATTTGACTCTGCTTCTCCCCACAACTGAAGACCTGGCCACCTGTGACACAGTCTCTCTCTCTCACACACACACACGGTTGCTGCCACTGTTGAAGGCATCACTTAAACGTTCCCCGTTCCAACTGTGAAAGGTGTCCTGGATAGACATTTCAGGAAAACAAAATGTCTTCTACATCACACTTTCACTGTTTTGGAAAGGAAGCACCTTCTCTTCCCATTTTCCTGATGTTTCTGCAGATGTCACTCACAGGAGCACCTTTTCCAGGCCCGTGCCTTCCGTCTGCTAAGCAGACAGACTTCGAGGACACCCAGACACTCACAGTCAGGACGGAGACAGGCCAGCGCTGCTGCAGCCTCCCAGCCTCCCTCCCTGAGGCGTGACCACGACCACCACTGCCCCCGTGAGAAGCCCCTCTCGCATGACCTTGGGAGCAGGAAGGATGCTCCAGTGGGGAGGGTGCCCACATCTGTGTTCATCTGGAACGTGAGAGGTGAACAGAACCCCAAGAGCCAGTTCTTGGCAAGACATGGTAACCACATGAGCTACTTATGATCAAGCAGTCTGAAAATGCGAAAAAGGCCTTCCCTGGCTTAGAGGCCAGGAGGACTGCTGTCGAGCAGCACGCCAGGACACCGCAGCTGTCGCTGGAGCAGTGTGCACACTAACAGAACACGCCGTGGAAATGGCCTTGCCAGGCACACCTGCAGCAGTATCTGAGGCATACGGAATGCTCAACGGGGACCACCTTCATCACACAGACCACAAACAAGCACTCTGAACAGTCCCATTCTTAAGATTTTTTTTTTTTTTTTGAGTTGGAGTCTCACTCTGTTGCCCAGACTGGAGTGCAGTGGCCGCTCCCGGCCACCGCAGCCTTGACCTGCTGGGCTCCGGCGATCCTTCTGCCTCAGCCTTCCAAGTAGCTGGAACTACAGGTGCACGCTACCACGCCCAGCTGATTTTTGATTTATTGTAGAGATGAGGTCTCGCCAAGTTGCCTGGGCAGGTCTCGAACCCGTGGGCTCAGGCAATCCACTCACCTCAGCCTCCCAAAGCACGGGATTACAGGCTGAGCCACCGAGCCCGGCCCATTCTTAAGATGTGAGTACTCTAATAGCCAACAGGAACACACTCCTGAGACCTGCGTCATGCTGGTCACAGTCCCCAAGACCAAAGCAGAACACGCTTTACCAGAGCCAAACCACCGAGTGGCTTCCCACAGTGAAAGCAAAGCTTGGCGTCCTGAAAGATGAGTGACCTACATGTGCACAATGGAAGGGTCCTGGGTGTTGACCCATAACCCTTGAGGAGAGTTGGCCAGGTGCCCCAGGACTCCTGTTTCCCCACTAAAGGTTCGAGGAAAGAAACGCCTCCTTGGGGGTTTCCTACCAGTCAGTCAACTGGGATATGCTGTGTGTTGCCATAAGGACACTTTTTCCTCAAGCGACTTTTTCTTAGAAAGGTCCTGTTGAAATCAAAGCAGCACTCAGGGCCAAAATGGAGGTTCCTCTCTGACAAGGTCACCTTCGGTGAGACCTGGACTTCAGAAGGCAGGGAGGTGGCACTCACTACAGCAGTGAGTGCCAAGGCAGGCCGGCACGTCATTCAGACACCAAGGGGAAGCTGCGTGTGACAAAATGTGCCAGTCTTAGCTTTGCTTCCTGCCACGGCATCCACGGCTGTGCAGAGAACAACTCAGGTGTGGGAGGTTTGCTGAGGCTGAGGCTGCCACAGTGATAACACAGACACCGTTGGGACCGTAAGTGAAACTCAGGCCGTATTTCAAGATGTCATACCTTCAGGGATCAAGACAACAATAACATGCATTTGAACGCAATTAGGTATACCCTGACATCCTGGCCACAGTTTATAAATATACACTGCAGATCTGAGAACAGGAAGGACCTCAGAAGTTCAAGTGTTATATGTGAAACTGAACTACAAGGAAGTAAATTAAACACCTACTCCTGGGAGGCATTTCTTGACTCAAGTTTCCAGCAATCAACTAATACCCAACATTTAACAAGTCTGAGTCACATCTGCCCGCACCATCAACACACTTACGAGGAGGAAATGGAAAGCCTCACCCACGCCAGTCCACCCCAGAAACAGCGTGGAGAAACATCCCTTTGTTATTTTCAACTTGTCACAGAATGCTGTACACAATGCTCCTATTTTTTTTTTTTTTTTGGTTGTAGAGATGAGGTCTCGCCAATTGCCCAGGCTGGCCTCAAACCCCTGGGCTCAGGCAATCCCCTTGTCTCCGCCTCCCAAAGTGCTGGGATGACAGGCACCGTGGGGTGTTTCTATACCAAGTACCCACATGGCATGAATGCGATTCTAAGACCAACACTTCTTGACAGAACACACCGTGACGCCACCTCAATGTCTCAGATCTGCTGTCACCACAGCCTGCCTCTTGGGCAGTGGATGTCCCCACCAAGAAGCCGGAGTTGCTGGGCCAGCTCCACTTCCGCTGCCTCTCCCCAAGTCCCGGAGCGCCAACCAACGTGACTGTCGACAGACGAGATAACATGTTCACTCACGGAGGGACTGGATTCTTTTCTAGCCACAATCATCGAAAACTTAGACGATAGCTTTCAGGGAGTACATATATAGACAACAGTGTGGCGTTACTCCTGAATATTAACCAGGAACGTGCAAACACCCAACTGAGCTTTACACAGCGGGCGCGGCCGCCATCCCAAGTGCCTCCACTGAGCCACCTGGAGCAAAGGGTTGGTGAACAGAGAAAGAAAAACCACATCTGTACACTGGTGCTTCCTCGCACCACCTCAAATGCACAAAACCCCACAGCGAGGAAAGCACCGCCCCGCTTTCCATCAAAAGCAACCGCTCAGCTGTGCATTTCACTTCAGTTTCCAGAGTCCATGTCCACGTCTATATTCTGACCAAACAGCATTTGATACTGATGTTAATGACTTTATGAGTTAAAATCTGAATTCTTGTAGCACAACGTGCTTCCAAGGACAGCTTATATTCAAGCGACACAAAAAGGCCAAGTCATCTCTTCACAGATCTCTTGTCAACACAGTTTCCAAGAGAAAATTACTCCAATTTACAATACTTGAAAGCAGTTCACTAAACACAGAGATACTTCTTTCCATGGGGGAAAAGTGGGTAACTTTTGATTCATGATTCCAAAGCTTTGGGGGGAAAAAGCTGAAGAATGAATTTTACAGGGACCTTTCTAAAAGTTGGCTTAACCAGGAAAATTTCTGGATTTTTATCAGTGAGTCCACGCAGTGACACAGGTTAGGAAACTTAGGAACCCCGGAGAAGCTTTTTAGGATAATTAAGCAAAGGGGGTATTGGCCAATTCAACTGATCTCACAAATTCTGAGACTAGTTTTAAAAACTCTTCTGGGTACATTTTCTGAGTCAAATTAGAATTTAAGATTCATGCTGGACATAGAGGCGAGAGGACTGCCTGAGCCCAGGGGTTCGAGACTAGCCTGGGAAACTTGATGAGACCTCATCTCTACAATAAGTCAAGAAAAAGGAGCTGGGAATGGTTTGTTTATTTTTAAGTTGGAGTCTCCCTCTATCACCCAGGCTGGCATGCAGTGGTCACCGTGGCCTCGACCTGCTGGGCTCAGGCGATCCTTCTGCCTCATCCTTCCAAGTAGCTAGAACTGCAGGGACATGCTACCACGCCAGACTTATTTTTTGATATATTATCAAGACAAGGTCTTGTCAACTTGCCCAGGCTGGTCCTGAACCCTTGGGCTCAGGCAATCCTCTCACCTCCGCCTCCCAAAGTGTTGGGGTTACAGGTATGAGTCACCGTGCCTGGCAAAAAGTTTTATTAAAAAACAAAAAAACCCAGAAAAAATTAATTTAAACAACTTAAATAAAATAATTTAACTTGTTTAATAAATAATAATTTATTTGTTCAACTTAATTAACAGATTAATAATTTAACTTGTTTAATAAATAATTAAATATTTAATTTACACGAGTTAAATTAAATAAGGCCGGAAAGGTGATAATGTTGAAACTTAAAGTCAACTAAAACCTCTAGATCTCAGGCTTTCCTCATGCTGTACTTGCAGAGCTGATTTTTAAAAACAAAATGGCAAAACTCTGTGTTTATCCTCAGCAAGTCATATCTGAGTTAATCATTTTTTTTTTTTTTGTGAATTGGAGTCTCACTCAGTCTCCCAGACCGGGAGCGGCCACTGCAGCCTCGACCTGCTGGGCTCTGGCAATCCTTCCGCCTCAGCCTTCCAAGTAGCT